>NC_081848.1:1869200-2104855 GCF_963259705.1 Myotis daubentonii
GGATACATCTTCCATACAGAAAATCAATAAGGAAACAGTGACCTTAAATGACACATCAATCAGTAGATTTAATATCTTCAGAGCATTTCACCCCAAAGCAGCATAATACACATTTTTTTCAAGTGCACCTGGAACATTTTATAGGATAGATCACAGGTTAGGACACAAAGCAAATCTCAATAAATTTAAAAGACTGAAATCTTAAGCATCTTCTCTAACCATAATGGTATGAAAGTAGAAATCAATCACAAGAACAAAACTGAAAAACACACCATGGAAACTAAATAACATGTTACTAAACAATGAATGGGTTAACAATGAAATAAGGGGAAAATTAAAATACATTGAAACAAATGAAAATGAATACCCAACAACTCAAAAACTATGGAACATAGAGAAATCAGTCTAAGAGGGAAATTCTTAGTATTATTAGCCTACCTCAAGAAACAAGAAAATCTCAACTAAACCATCTAACTTTATACTCAAAGGAACTTGAAAAAGAAAAACAAACAAAGCGCAAATGTGAGTAGGAGGAAGGAAATATAAAGATCAGGCCTAAAGAAACACAGAGAGACTAAAACAATACAAAAGATCAATGAAGCCAAGGGCTGGCTCTTTGAAAGATAAACAAGACAGGCCTTTAAGAAAAAAAGAGAGAGGACCCAAATAAATAAAATCAGGAATGAAAAAGGGAAGTACAACTGACTCCACAGATACACAGAGGATGTAAGAAAATATTATGAAAAACTATGTGCCCACAACTGGACAACCTGGAAGAAATGGACAAATTCATGGAAACATACAATCTTCCAAAACTGAATCAGGAAGAATTAGAAAACTGAATAGACGATTACAACTAATGAAACTGAAGTAGTAATCCCAAAAACTCCCAACAAACAAAAGTCCAGGACCAGATGGCTTCACAGGTGAACTTTATCAACATTTAAAGAAGAACTAACACCTATCTTTCTCAAACTATTGCAAAATATTCAGAGGGAGGAAGACTCCCAAGCTCATTTTATGAGGCCAGCATTACCCTAATTCCAAAACCAGATAAAGTCACTACAAAGAAGAAAAACTAGAGGCCATATCCCTGATGAACATAGATGCGAAAATCCTCAACAAAATCTTAGCAAACTGAATCGAGCAATACACTAAAGAAATCATACACCATGACCAAGCGGGATTTATGCCAGGGGATGGGAGGTTCATACATGATACACCATAACCAAAAGGAAGGATAAAAGCACATGATCATATCAATAGACGCAGAAAAAGCATTTGACAAAATCCAGTACCCGTTTAAGATAAAAACCTCAGCGAAGTGGGAACAGAAGGAACATACTTTAGCATAATAAAAGCCATCTATGACAAACCCACAGCCAACATCACACTCTCAATGAGCAAAAACTAAAATTGTGTCTCTTAAGACCAGGAACAGGACAGGGATGCCCTCTTTCACCACTCTCCTTCGACAAAGTGCTGGAGGTCCTCACCACAGCAATCAGACAAGCAGAAGAAATCAAAGGCATCCAAATTGGAAAGGAAGAAGCAAAACTGTCATTATTAGAGAACCCTAAAGGTTCCACCAAAAAACTAGCAGAACTGATGCTGGGGTCCAGGCCCAGCAGGTCCAGGGGTCCCCAAAGGTGTGGACGGAGTCCGCGAAGAAGGAATGACACGGAGACAGCGTTCAGTTGATAAACAGCCTAGCCAGGATCTCTAGCCAAGTTCTGGTTAGGATCTCCAGCCAAATTCTGGTTAGGATCTCCAGCCAGGTTCTGTGTCCATATTTTCTTGCTAGGTTCTCCAGCCAGGTTCTGTAGCCAGGTTCCCTCGCTAGGTTCTCCAGCCAGGTTCTGTCCAGGTTCTCCAGCCAGGTTCTGTCCAGGTTCTCCAGCCAGGTTCAGTTACCAGGTTCTAGTCAGGTTCTCTTGCCATGTTCTATCCAGGTTCTGTAGCCAGGTTCTGTCTCTAGGTTCTTCAGCCAGGTTCTCTCGCTAGGTTCTGTCTCTAGGTTCTGTGGCCAGTTTCTGTCCAGGATCTTTTGCCAGGTTCTCTCGCTAGGTCTGTCTCTAGGTTCTGTGGCAGTTCTGTCAGGATCTTTTGCCATGTTCTCTCCAGTGAAGTTCTTCTGTCTCTAGGTTCTGTGTAGGTTCTGTGTCTAGGTTCTGAGTCCTGTTGTCTTGTGACATCTGTATTTATACCAGTTGATTCCAATCCTATCAATCTCTATTCCAAAGGTTAGGGCGTTTCTTATCTCCATTCCAGGGAGTAAAGATTATGTAGCTTAAGCATGATTGTTCGTAGTTAAAGTGATTAATTACCCGCCTGGCACTTAGTTAAGGGGTTTTATTCCCTCCCTAACTTCAGGGGAAAATCCCTACCCGGGGAAACAAACTTTCTCGGAGAGGTGACCTTGGTTAAAACACACAGCGCTAAGGGGAGCAAATATATTAAGAACAGTATGCTATATACGCCAGGTCCCTTGAAACATGCTGTGCAGATGTTTCTTTCCTGCAGCGACTGTGTCAAGCAGCAAGGATGGACCGGCTTCCGGCAAACTGATAACTGAGTTCAGTAAAGTAGCAGGATACAAAATTAATATCCAGAAATTAGTTGCATTTTTATACACCAATAATGAATTATCAGAAAGGAAAACTAAGAAAACAATCCCATTTACAACTGCATGAAAAAAAAATAAAACACCTAAGAATAAATTTAACCAAGGATGTAAAAGACCTGTACTCGGAAAATTATAAGACACTGAAGAAATTGACTATATAAATAAGTGGAAGAATATACTATGTTCATGGATAGAAAGAGTTAACATCATTAAAATGTACTTACCACCCAAAGCAATCTATAGATTCAATGAAATTTCTATCAAGATACCAATGGCTACTTCACAGAATTAAAACAAATATTGCAAAATTATATATGAAACCACAAAAGACCCCAATAGCCACAGCAATCTTGAGAAAGAAGAATGAAGTTGGAGAAATCATGCTACCTGATATCAAATTATACTACAGGGCCATAGTAATCAAAACAGCATGGTACTGGCATAAAAACAGACATAGATCAATGGAACAGAATAGAAATCCAGAAGCAAACCCATGCCCCTATGGTCAATTAATATTCACCAAAGGAGGCAAGAATACAAATGGGATCAAGATAGTTTATTCCATAAATGGTGTTGGAAAAATTGGACAAATGTGCAAAAAAATGAAATTAGACCATCTTCTTACACCACGCACAAGAATAAACTCAAAATGGATTACAGACTTAAATGTAAGACATGAAACCATAAAAATCCTAGAAGAAAACATAGGCAGCAAAATCTCAGACATCTCTCCTAGCAATATTTTTGCTGTTCTATCTCCACAGGCAAGGGAAACCAAAGAAAAAATAAACAAATGGGACTACATCAAACTAAAACGTTTTTGCACAGCAAAGGAAACCATCAACAACATGAAAAAACAACCTGTGGATGGGAGAGGATATTTGCCAAATGTTACATCTGATAAGGGGCTAATATCCAACACTTATTAAGAACTTATGTAACTCAACACCAAAATGACAAACAACCCAATTAAAAAATAGGCAGAGGACCTGAACAGATACTTCTTCTCCAAAGAGGACATGCAGATGGACATACAATAGACATATGAAAACATGCTCAAAGTCACTGATCATCAGAGAGATGCAAATTAAAACCACAATGAGGTACCACCTCACACCTGTCAGAATGGCTACCATCAACAAATCAACAAACAACAAGTGTTGGAGAGGATGTGGAGAAAAAGGAACCCTTTTGCACTGCTGGTGGGAATGCAGACTGGTGCAGCCACTGTGGAGAACAGTATGGAGTTTCCTCAAAAAATTAAAAATGGAGCTGCCTTAATACCCAGCGAATAAAAATTTTGAAAAATGTCATGATATTTGAAAATCTCTTTCTGTATCTGTGTGTGCGTGTGTGTGTGCGTGTGCGCATGCGTGTGTGTGTGTGCACGCGTGTGTGTGCATGTGTGTGTGTGTGTTTCTCTTGTTTCTGTCTCCCTGGAGAACTCTGGCACATGGTGCTTCAAAAAGAGGTCACTGTGAGGGGCTCCAGGCTCGGTGCCGACTTGCTGTGTGACTTTGGGTCTGTCATTCAAGCTCTTTGAGCCCAAGCTTAGCAGAGAGGGTCCATGCTGAGCCACGACAAAGAATGTGAATGGCTTCTGTTCTTGAGCACTGGGCACAGCAGCTAGCACATGTGAGGATTTTGCATGTGCTCCTGTTTAGTTTTCACAACAGCCACGGGCTTGGAGCATAGTATCCCTTTTTCAGATGGGAAGTGAAGGCTTGCAGAGATCAAGTAGTTTGCCCAGCCTTAAATCTGTCTCCTTTAAATCTGGACTATTTCCCAAAGGTGCAAAAATGGCAAACATCACCATTCCCAAACACACTAGGGACTTTCCCCAAACGACCCCTAATGGTTTGGCACAGGAAACAAAAGAAACACTATGCCCAGGCATTTTTTCCTACAAGAGAAATAATTACTTCTAGACAGAATTTCTTGCGGGAACCGACCACCGGCTATGAGGCCCGAGGCCTGAGCACTGGGCGCATGGAGAATGGAAGTGGGGTGGGAGTGAACGCTATTCCATGACACACACCTGGAAGCCGGCTTTCCCCAGCTCCACCCTCGGGCTGGAGGGGACCTCGGAGAGCGGGTTCCCTTTCTGAGCCGTCCACTCCCCATGCCCACCCTTGCTGGTGAAACTGGAGATGCCAGTGGCGGTGCACAGCAGCTTCTGGGGCAGAGGCTACCTGAGCAGAATGGTAGACGTGTGGGGGTCTGAGCTGCTATGGGAATGAACACGGACTCCTGCAAGTGGCCACAAACAGGTCCCTAACCGAGCAGTCAGCCTCCTGGGACACTCAGCCCCACCCTCAGTCCTCCAAGCCCTGGGGGAGAGCAGGCCCTGCTTCCCGCTGCAGCCAGAGGCTCTACAGCTCAGACCCCTGCTGCCTCCCTCACTGGGGTCCTAGCCACAGCTTGGCTGCTGGGAAGTCCCCTCGGTGAGAGGTCTCTCAGGGTTCCAGCTCACAGAACACTGGGCGCTGGGCAGTGGGCAGGAAGGCAGGGGCTCAGTGCGGCCAGAGGCTCACTCTCCGGCAAAGGCTCCATGGAGGGTGGGAGGGGAAGGCTGGGTCTGTTTCCTGAGGGGTCCAGCCACTGTTTGGGTTTTCTAGGAGAAGAGCACATTTGACAACACGGCCCTGGAGTTCAGGTGGGGGAGCAGGAGGTGTCTGGCCCCATGGCTTCCCTCTGGCACACGCTCATCGGGGCCCTGAAGGAGAACCTTCTGGGCCCCACCTCCTGCGGAGAAAGGGCCACAGTCCTACCCGCCCACCCCCACGGCCCACCAGTCACATGCCGATGACAGGCCAGTGTCAGGCCTGCCTCTGCTGCCCACTGGGTCTCCGTCCCCAGGCTGTCTGTGGCTGAGTCCCTGGCTGCCTCCCAACTCTGCCCCTTCTCACGCTCCAGACTCCGCAAGGGAGAAGAGGCGACTCGGCCAACGGACCTGCAGCCTGACCTTCCCCCGGCCCAGCTGTCCACTGGCTCACCTGTGCCCTGCCCTGGAGACACAGAAGAGGGGCTGGGGGTGGGTGTAGGAGAGAAGGCTCCCTCTGAGCGCCGACCTCACCCACCTTTTCCTCAGGACTCCCCTGGGGGGTCATTGTTAGCCACTCATTGCCCTTCAGGGCCCTCTGCTGATGACCCCCAGCACCTCCACTCCCCAGGCCCCTACCTGACCCGGGGAGCCACGTCCACCTCTGTGCCCTCCACAGCACACACCCCTGAGCAGAGGCTGGTCTTTCCTCTCCTCCCACAATCAGGGTCAAGACATGGGGGTGGCAGCCCTCCCTCCCGGCCTGGAAAGGGGTGGCATCTCCCCCAGGGCACAGGGACCTCTCGGGGCCTCGCCCAGGTCAGCCGGCTGCAGGCTTCCGGGCGGCCCAGCCCGAACCGGAGAGGCAGCTCTCCTGGGCCTGCGGGAGGCCGGGGCCAGCGCTGCCCGCACCGCCTCCCCGCTCCCCAGCCCCCCAGCCCCGGAGCGCGGAGCGGGAGGAGGTGGCGCACAGACTCCAAGTCGGGGCTGCAGGGCCTGGAGCCACTCAGTTGTCCAGGCCCCGTGAGAAGGGCGGTCCAGGTCGGACAAGGCCTGGCGCGGAGCGCAGCCGGACCGGGCGTCTGACTCCGGCCTGGCTTTCCCGCAGGAGCAGGCAGGACCCCCAGAGGCACAGGGCAGGGCGCGGCCTGGAGCAGGGTCTGCGCTTGGCGGCTCTGGGCCGGCTGGGAGGTCGGGGAGCGGACGGGGCTGGGCGCACAGGGAGCAGGAGGGGGAGTGGGGGCTCGGAGGGAGCAGAGGGGTCCCGGGAGAAGGGGGCCCGTCGGGGCGCTGGGGAGCAGCCGGCACGCACGTGGGGAGGCGGCGCCCCTCCCGGCCCGGCCTCAGGCCCGGGCGCGAGTGCGGGGGGTGGGGGCGCGAGGTCCGGGCGCTCACCTTCCTGAAGTCGGCGGTGAGCGAGACGAGGGCGCCGTCGGGCTCGCGCAGCTCCAGGCCGACGCTGTCGCCCGCGCCGTCCGCCTGCAGGCGCTCCTCGGCCACCCGGCCGCCCGGCAGCCGCACGCGCACCCGCAGCTCGGCCCGCGCGCCCCCCGCGCCCGCCAGCAGCGCCAGCAGCGCCAGCAGCAGCGCGCGGGGCGCAGGGGGGACCCCGCGGCCGCCCGGCGGGCGCATCCCCGGCCCGGCTCGCGGCGGGCGGGGCGCTGCCAACTTCGCTCAAAGTTGGAGGAGAGTTTGGGGCGCGCGGGCGCGGGGGGCGCTCCGAGGCGGACCGGCCCTGGGCTCCCGCGGCTCCCGACTCGGGCGCTCGGGGCTCCCCGTGGCACTTTTCATTCAATCCCGCCCCCCGTCACTTCCTTCGGACAACAAACCGCCCGACCTGCCTTAAAGAGGCCGCGCACCTTCCGCCTTAAAGGGCCCGCGAGGCCCGCGCCCGCCGGGCCAGAGGGGAGCGCGGCCCGCTCGCGGGGAGGCCTCCGGGGCTCCCCCTCCTCGCCGGCCCGCCCGCGGCCGCGGTGCCAGGGGCGGGTTCTGGGCAAATCCCGGCCGCCCGGCAGGGGCGGGGCTGGGACTCTCACCCGCCCCCTTTTTTGGCTGGTCCGGGTGCCACGTGGATGCAGTCGTGGGGCTGGGAGGGGTAGGGTCTGGTTTGGTCTCTGAGTCTCTGACAAAGCGGATCTGAAAAGGCTCCTGCGAAACCAGACCTCCCCTCGCGGCCGCCTCTCTCTAACCTGGAAGGAGAGGGGCTGAGGCTGCTGCCTGCTCCATGCCCCTCAGGGCGACAGCCTGGGAGGTGAGGGCACCCCTGGCCGCAGCCGAGCCCTCCCTCCCCATTCGGGGCCTTCCTCCGTCCTGCCCGCTCTGCGACCCCGTTCTCTGCCAGGATGAGCACATCCGGGGAAAGGCTAGATTCCAGGCCACTCTGGAGGCTGCCCAGGGACTCAGGGCACTGGGGCTCCACCATCAGGGGTCTCCGCAGCCCCCAAGAAAGCAGGACTGCCCTGCCATGCACCCCAGAATGGACTTGGCGAAGGCTGGGGCCTGGCTGCCTGCCTCCCCTGATGATCTGTGGCTGGGCCTGTGTGTCCCCGGGAGGGTGCGAGTGGCTGGGGGCCGCCAGTCCCAGCGACAGGAAGCCCAGGGGATGCTTGGACTCTTGTTTCCTGATGTCCATGGATCACTTCTGTTTATTCTGTGTCCCCACGTTTTTTATTTTTAAATTTTTATTGATTTCTGAGAGGAAGGGAGAGAGAGAAACATCAAAGATGAGAGAGAATCACTGATTGGCTGCCTCCTGCAGGTGCCCCAACCAGGGCCAGGGATCCAGCCTGCAACCCAGGTCTGTGCCCTTGACCATAATCAAACCCGGGACCCTTCAGTCCGCAGGCTGACGCTCTATCCACGGAGCCACACGGGTCAGGGCTGTGTCCCCATGTTTTATTCTGAGATCTTGAGTGCAGATAAGTAAACACCCCTGCCCTGCGCCTCCGTCCCCTCCAGAGCTCCCCCAGCACAGGCTCCTGTCGGGACCGAAGATGCCAACGGGCACCCAGAGCAGAGCCCGCTTCCCTGGTCTGCGGGGTCAGTCAGGCCGGAACCGCCGCTTGCCACCCACTCAGGGCTCTTCCCCGACACGCGCTGCCTGCGTTCAGACGGAGGGGCCTCGGGCTTACCTACTAGGGGTTTTCTGAGCTTGCCTCACCTAGAAACTTGCCTCACCAAGAGCATGCGCTGGACGCCTGTTAAAAACCTGGTCCCCGCCCAGCCGGCGTGGCTCAGTGGTTAAGCGTCGACCTATGAAACAGGAGGTCACGGTTCAATTCCTGGTTAAGGCACAGGCCCGGGTTGTGGGCTCCATCCCCAGTGGGGGGTGCAGGAGGCAGCTGATCAATGATTCCCTCTCATCATTGATGTTTCTATCTCTCTCTCCCTCTCCCTTCCTCTCTGAAATCAATAATAAAAATAGATTAAAAAAACAAAGCCTGGTCCCAAAATCTAGCCGATTAAACTCCTTGGGGAAAACCCTGAAAATGTGTTTTTTAACAAAATCCCCAGTGATACTTGCTATAAGGGTTTGAAAGTTGGTACTTGCTGAGGGTTAGAGATAGAGGATATAGAGCAAACATCTTTCCTGGAAAGCGGGCGGCCTGGAGTTCACCTCTACCCAGAGACACCCAGCATCGCAGCGTCCAGGAAGGCTTTTCTCCCAGAGAACCCCCTGAGCTCGCAGGACTGGAGAGAGACGTCTCACAGCAACACCCCTGCCCGACGGCGTACCCGGCGGGAAAACCCTGACGCTACATTTTCCTACGGGAGCCCCCCACTCTCATCAGGGCCTCACCTGTCGGGGACCTTTCCTCACTCCCCTGTTTCAGGTTCTGTGCCCTTCCTTCATCAATCAGCTCTGCCCTCCATGTTCCCAAGTCCCTCCCCTTCCCCCCAATGGGATCCCAGAAGAAGGAAGCAGAGAGCCCCTGTGTCTGGTTCCTGTTTAGGTCCCTCCGGCTGTCTCTGTCTCTTTAAATTCTGGGTTTGGAGATAAGGTTCCACTTCCTCTCTTTCTACCACTTCTTCCCCCATAATCAACGTCTTATTTAGTTAAACTGCAGATCAAACTAGGTTTTTCTTTTAAGTTAGGAAATGTGAAGTGTCACTCCACTATGTGAACCGACCTCTGTCCCTACTCCTTCCGTTGGATTGGACCTGACCAGCTCTTCCCGCCTCTGACTCCAGCAATAACTCCGACAATTGTCATAGCAACGCCCACCCATTGCATCCTTATTGTGTTCAAGTTCTGTGCCAGGCACTTTACGCGTATCGTCTTTTAAAACATGTTCACAGCCACCCTCCAGAGCAGGCTCTATTCTTAGCCTCTCCTTACTGATAGGAAATGCGGTTAAAGGGGGTCAGTAACGTATTCAAGGCCAGCAGGGACCGAAAACACAAGGCCCCTGGCCGCACGCTCTCACTTTTGACCACAGTGGCACCTGCCTGCCCATAGCCCTGCTCTGCCTGCCCACGTGGGCACACCCTGTGCTGCCTTCTGTGAGCTAACGGCTGCCTGTGGGCAATCTTGTGCCCGGGGAGGCTGGCAGTCCGTCCCGCAGGCCAGCCCGTGCTGCGCACACAGTGCTGCCCTCACCCCAGCGGACACAGAGGCGTCCATCCATCGTGACCGTGAAGACCCTCAGAGGGAGTGCTCTCCACGCCTGTTACCCCGACTGCAGCCCAGAGGCCCCCTTGTCAGAGGCTCTTTGTGTCTGGCGGCCTCTCTGTAACCAGTTCCCTTGCTTTCTGTTCTGCAGCCCCAGGCAAGCGGCTGCAGGTAGCGCTCCCCCCAGGGGCCTCGGACCGCAGTGCTGGAGCTTGACCACTCATGAGCTGTGGCACTCAGCAGGCCTGTGTCTCCATCTGTGAAAGGGGCACAGAGATGCCGCCCTCACGGAGTTGTTTGGAAAAGTAAATGAAACATTGACTACACGGCACTTCACAGCACATAGGAAAGGCCCTGTAAACGGGCTATTATTGCTTAACTAGGGGCCCGGTGAACGAAATTCGTGCACTGGGTGTGTGTGGGGGGGGTGGGGGGGTGGGGGGGGAGTGTCCCTCAGCCCAGCCTGCCCCCTCTCACATACTGGGAGCCCTCAGGCGTTGACCCCCATCACCCTCCAATCGCAGGATTGGCCTCTGGCCCAGGAATCATGCCTGGGCAGGGGACACCCATCTCCCTCTGATCGCTTGCTCCACCCCCCGCCCAAGCCTGACGCCTCTGACCCAGGCTTCAGGCCTGGGCAAGGGGACCATCATATCCCCCCAATTCTGTCTCTGTCTCTTTAAATTCTGATGCCTCGGCCAGAGGAGTTGACCCTCATCACCCTCCGATCACCAATCAACGGATCGGCCCCTTGACCAGGCCTGAGGCCTCCAGCAGAGGTGTCAGGCCTGGGCAGGGGACCCCCAGCTCCCCACGGTTGCAGGCTCCGCCCCTGCCCAGGCCTAATGCCTCTGGCCTAGGCGTCCGGCCCGGGCAGCGGGGACCCGCAGTGGCAGCGGGGGGTGCCGCGATAGCGCGGGCTCCGCCCCTGCCCCTGCAGGACGCCTCTGGCTGAGGCATCCGGCCTGGGCAGTGGGGACCCGCAGCTGCAGCGGCCCCGCAATCGTGGGCTCCGCTTTAGGCCCAGGCAACGGACCCCTAGCTCCTGGGACTGCCAGCTTCAACCGTGCCCAGCTCCCATCACTGGCTCCACCCCTACTTCCTGCTATCACTGGCCAGGGCGGAAAAGGCACCTGATTCTCTGATCATGGGGCCGCCTTTGCCCTGCCCCCCAGCTCTTAGCTCCCCCCTGGGTTTCCGATCACTGTCAGTGGCAGGGGGCTTCTTCCTGCTTTCCCTTTTGCCTCCCTGCATTGTGCCTACATATGCAAATTAACCGCCATCTTGTTGGCAGTTAACTGCCAATCTTAGTTGGCAGTTAATTTGCATATAGCCCTGATTAGCCAATGAAAAGGGTAGCGTCGTACGCCAATTACCATTTTTCTCTTTTATTAGTGTAGACTAGGGGCCCGGTGCATGAAATTCATGCACTGGGTGTGTGTGGGGGGGAGTGTCCCTCAGCCCAGCCTGCCCCCTCTCACATACTGGGAGCCCTCAGGCGTTGACCCCCATCACCCTCCAATTGCAGGATCGGCCCCTTGCCCAGGCCTGACGCCTCTGACAGAGGTGTCAGGCCTGGGCAGGGGACCCTCATTTCCCCCATCACTGGTTCTGCCCCCAGCCCAGGCCTGATGCCTCTGGCCCAGGCGTCAGGCCTGGGCAGGGGACCCCAGACCCCTCCGATTGCTGGCTCTGCCCCTTGCCCAGGCCTGATGCCTCGGCCAGAGGCGTAGACCCCCATCACCCTCCGATCGCCTGATCAGCCCCTTGCCCAGGCCTGATGCCTCCGCCAGAGGTGTCAGGCTTGGAGAGGGGACCCCAACCTTCCCCCGATTACTGGCTCTGACCCCTGACCAGGCCTGAGGCCTCTGGCCCAGGAATCATGCCTGGGCAGGGGATCCCCATCTCCCTCTGATCGCTTGCTCCATCCCCCGCCCAAGCCTGACGCCTCTGACCCAGGCTTCAGGCCTGGGCAAGGGGACCATCATATCCCCCCAATCCCCAGCTCTGCCCCCCACCCAGGCCTGATGCCTCGGCCAGAGGAGTTGACCCTCATCACCCTCGGATCACCAATCACTGGATCGGCCCCTTGACCAGGGCTGAGGCCTCCGGCAGAGGTGTCAGGCCTGGGCAGGGGACCCCCAGCTCCCCACGGTTGCAGGCTCTGCCCCTGCCCAGGCCTAATGCCTCTGGCCAAGGCATTAGGCCTGGGCAGGGGACTCCAAGCTCCCCGCGATCTCCCACTCTTCCCCTGCCCAGGCCTAACGCCTCTGGCTGAGGCGTCCGGCCCGGGCAGCAGGGACCCACAGCTGCAGTGGCCCCGCGATCATGGGCTCCGCTTTAGGCCCAGGCAATGGACCCCTAGCTCCCGGGACTGCCAGCTTCGACTGTGCCCAGCTCCCATCGCTGGCTCCACCCCTACTTCCTGCTATCACTGGCCAGGGCGGCAAAGGCGCCTGATTCTCCGATCATGGCTGGGGGCCAGGGCAAAGGCGGGCCCAGGGCCGCCTTTGCCCTGCACCCCCGGCTCTTAGCTCCCCCCTGGGTTTCTGATCACTGTCAGTGGCAGGGGCCTTCTTCCTGCTTTCCCTTTCGCCATCCTGCATTGTGCCTACATATGCAAATTAGCTGCCATCTTTGTTGGCAGTTAACTGCCATCTTAGTTGGCAGTTAATTTGCATATAGCCCTGATTAGCCAATGAAAAGGGTAGCGTCGTATGCCAATTGCCATTTTTCTCTTTTATTAGTGTAGATATTGTTCATTCTTTCCCATTGTGTCACATATTCCATCCTTGTGTGATCTACACGCCTTCCCTCCTCCCCTGGCCCACCCTCCACTCACTCACTCACTCACTGGGGACACCTTTTCTCTGTTCTCTCCTGGTCTTCCAGGTCCGTGCTGCCTGGAGCCTCTGACACTGGGGAGTGGCAGCCAAGCCTGGGGAGACACCCTGCTTTGCCTTTGGGTCTCAGTGTGGGTGAGCTGCAGGAAGAGGGGTGACACCACCCCCCAATCCGCCACCCGGAGAGCAGGGCCAGCAGGTCCCCTGGAAGTTGGAAGGCAAGTGACTCTGTTAGGAGGTGGCAGGATGCAATGAGAACCTCGTCTTTCCACTGTGGGAAGAGTTTTTCCAATTTCTTTTTGTGGCTGGCATTTGGCTTGGGTTCTGCCATGGTCCTGTCACTGCCCCTTGTAGATGGGCTGGTTGCTGTACTTTGCAACAGAGAGGTGCTGGGAATGGGGGTGCTGGGAGTGCTGGGGGTGGGGTGCTGGGGGTAGGGGTGCTGGGAGTGCTGGGGCTGGGGGTGCTGGGGGTAGGGGTGTTGGGGATGCTGGGAAGGGGATACTGGGGATGCTGGGGCTGGGGGTGCTGGAAGAGGGGTGCTGGGAGTGCTGAGGGTGGGGGTGTTGGGGGTGGAGGTGCTGGGAATAGGGGTTCTTGGATGGGGTGTTGGGGATGGGGGTGCTGAGAATGGGGTGTGGGGAAGGGGTGCTGGGAATAGGGGTGTTGGGAGGGAGTGCTGGTGATGAGGGTGCTGGAAATTGGGGTGCTGGGAAGAGAGTGCTGGGAATAGGGGTGTTGGGGATGGGGTGCTGGGAATGGGGGTGCTGGGAATGGGGGTGCTGGGAATAGGGGTGCTGGGGGTGTTGGGGATGGGGTGCTGAGGATGAGGGTGCTGGGAATGGGGGTGCTGGAGATGGGGTGTTGGGAAATGGGTGCTGGGGATGGGGGGCTAGGGATGGGGGTGCTGGGAATAGGGGTGCTGGGGGTGTTGGGGGTGGGGTGCTGAGGATGGGGGTGCTGGGAATGGGGGTGCTGGGAATAGGGGTGCTGGGGGTGTTGGGGGTGGGGTGCTGAGGATGGGGGTGCTGGGAATGGGGGTGCTGGAGATGGGGTGTTGGGGAATGGGTGCTGGGGATGGGGGGCTAGGGATGGGGTGCTGGGGAAGGGGTGCTGAGGATGGGGTGCTGGGGTGTTGGGGATGGGGTGCTGGGGTGTTGGGGTGCTGGGGATGGGGTGTTGGGGATGGGGTGGGCACCCTCCTCTGCCCCTCGAGGCCAGCTGCAAGGCTCTGTCGCTTCCCTGCCCCCGGGAAGTGCAGGCATCACAGTCACTCAGACACACACATCTGAGGGTGTGGTGGGCGAGGACGCAGGGACAGGGCCTGCATGGCGAGTGGAACGAAAGAGCAGCTGGGACACCTGGTGGAGCGTTCTCCCCCCTCAGAAAGCCAGGCTGAGGGGACATGGACGGGAGGCTGAAGTGGTGACGTAGAAAGGAAAGGAAGGCCCGAAGGATGGGAAGGGCAAGGCGCCTCTCACCTTGTTTATTCCAGGCCTGAGTGTGACTCCTGCTGCAGCTTTTAAAAGTGACCATCTCCTTCTCGCGGCTGGTTCTTCCAGGAGGCCTTTCCTGAGCCCTCCCTGGACACTCAACATCATTCATTCGTCATTCTTCATTCATTCATTCGTCATTCTTCATTCATTCATTCTTCATTCGTCCATCTGTCACCCAGTCAGTCAGACACTGTGCTAGCTGCTGCTGTTACAGCACTCAGTCAAGGGAGGCGTGACAATCGTTCATCCTGCAATGAAACCCACAGTAGCACAAAAAGTAAGTGCAAAACCAAATATGAAATGATGGCTGTTGTGATTGGAACCACGCAGAATCAGAGGAGACGCCAGCCTCGACCGGGAAGCCTGGGAGGCAGCGTGTCCAGGCCGAACTAGAGATGAGCAGGATTGATCAGCAAAGACGACTCCAGGCCAAGGGGGCAGCGTGGGCTTCAGTCTGGGGGCTCCCCAGAAACGGCGCCAATTGCCCGAGGCCTGACATAGAGAGGGAGCTGCTAGGAATAATGCGGGAGAGTGGCCGCCGAGCAGGGCATCGCAGGACTCGGGCTGTGTGTTGTTTGGTTGTCCTAAGAGCAAAGGACAGCCAGTGAGGTGTTGTGTAAGGGCATGACATGCTCAGACTTACACTTTATATTTTTAATGTTTTTATTGCTTTCAGAGAGGAAGGGAAAGGGAGAGAGAGAGAAACAACAGTGATGAGAGAGAGTCATTGATAGGCTGACCAGGAATTGAACCCTGACCTCCTGGTTCATAGGTTGATGCTCAACTGAGCCACACTGCCTGGGTCCCACAGGATTTTTTAAAAAACCACAACTTTTTGCTTCCTCCTGAAAGATGGGAATCTGAAAGTCCTTCTCTGTGCTGTGGTTGCCAGAGGAAATCCAGGCAGCTTTCAAATCCAAGGCCTTGGGTGGGTGTGGGCGGAGGGGTGGGTGGAGGGGCGGGGGGTAGGTGGAGGGTTGGAGGGGTGCAGGTGGGCTGGGTGGAGGGGTGGGTGGGGGTTGGGGGGAGGAGGAAGGAGGGGGGAAGGGGTGGGGGTGCAGGTGGGCTGGGTGGAGGGGTGGGTGGGGGTTGGGGGAGGGGGAGTAGGTGGGGGGAGGGGTGGGGTGCAGGTGGGCTGGGGGAGGGGTGGGTGGGAGTTGGGGGAGGGGTGGGGGTGCAGGTGGGCTGGGGGAGGGGTGGGGTGCAGGTGGGCTGGGGGGAGGGGAGGAAATGGGGGAGGGGTGGGGTGCAGGTGGGCTGGGGGGAGGGGGAGGAGGTGGGGGAGGGGGAGGGGTACAGGTGGGCTGGGGGAGGGGTGGGTAAGGGTTGGGGGAGGAGGTGGGAGGGGTGGGGTGCAGGTGGGCTGGGGGAGGGGTGGGTGGGGGTTGGGGGAGGGGGAGGAAGTGGGGAGGGGGGTGCAGGGGGGCTTGGGGAAGGGGGCAGAGCGTGTGGCTGTCAGGCTGGTCCAGGCTGTCGGGTGAGGGTGGAGGGCAGGGATTGGTCCCACTGCCCCTTCAGAAACTCGCATTTCCTACAAATAGCCAAAGGGAAGCTGGGGAAGGGCAGCACAGAGGACGGAGTAGGAGGTGGGTTGCAGGCGCCGAGTCTACCACAGCCCATGGGCAGGAGGGTGCCCTGGCTGTGGCTTTGAGATGTTGGCTCTGCCCCTTGCTGGCTGTGAATTTGGGCCTGAGACCACCCCCACCGGGGTCTCTGCTTCCCAGGGGTCAGGAGGGCACCACGCAGCAGCCAGTTCACAGAGGTCCTTTCCCTCCCCTCCCATCGCTGCCTTTCCTGCCCTGGTGCCCGGGTGAGTGTGGAGTCTCAGCTGCCCCCTGGGGGCCGCCCTCTTGAACGACAAAGGCAGCCCCTCCCTTTGAATTAGCCAATGGGGAAAGACTGTGCGCCTGAGCGCCATCAAGAGTGAGGACAGGTCACGTGCATCAGGATTATGCAGCCCAGCAGACCGCCTGCCCAGTGCGCATGCTCCCGGACCGTGTGCGCCCTCCTGCGGGAGGAAAGATGCTGCCTGCTGCCTGGCTCCCCATATGCTTTGTGTTCCACCAAGACCCCTGGATTGGGGGGCTCGCCTTATTTCTTACAATTTGGGGGTGCGTCCGGGACAGCGTTTGTCATCACAGGGAAATTGGACGCCCTCTCTTAAGAAGGTGCGCCCCGCTGCCAAGTTGCGGCGGCCTCGGTGAGGAGGTCAGCCATCACCCCTGGGCTGACTATGAGCTCAGGATCGAGAGTCAGCCAGCAACGCAGGGAGGGCCCAAGCAAGACCCGCGGCAATCGGGTGACCTCATGCATGAGCCAAGGTAGGAAATGGACTGAGCACTACATTGGTGATTGCGTGTCCCTGGAGGTCAGGCATATGACTGGGATGTGTCTTGGACATAAAGCGAGTGCAGAGTTCTGATCTGTGGTTCTGTTCTCCTGTGAGGGAAGTGGCAGAGAGGGACGAAGCAGATCTCGGGGAGTACGAGAAACCTCCAACATGGGGGGTTGAGTACATAGTCAAAGGGACCTGCCGAGGGTGGGAAGCAGAAATTCTAGGCTTAGGGAATACATCCCCTGAAATAGTCCATTGGGGGAATGCTGAGGTGCTGGGGAGGCAAGTTCCCGAACCAGCGACAGAGACATGGCTCGGCTTTAGTGGTTATTAATGTCGGGAATTCTGTGGTGTAAACTTTTAGTGTACTGTGCGCCTGTATAAGAGTGTTGTTGATGTTTCATGTCTCTTTGATGCTTGTTTAATTTGTTTAAAAATGGGGCAAGTCCCGCTTTGGGGAACCCAGTTATGTGTGGTGAGGCTGAACACGTGACAGAGACTACAGGGACGTCCCAGCAGCTGCCAAGAACCCTTAATCTTGGGGACACTTCCTGCTCTCCCTCTCAGGGTGTTAGCCACCAGAAACTCTTAGCTAGTGATATTTCTGTCTGTGTGTCTATAATGTAATGTTGGCTTTCTATCTTTTAGGGATTTTAGTTTGCTCTTCCCTGGTTTATGGATATGGGGAAGTAAGCTATGCAGGCTGGGTTGGGCAACAAGGTTAATGCTTCCATGATAATAGGCAGGTCTTGAATGAGAATGGACCACATTCCAAGGGTGACTCCCAGGTCCCAGGGGTGTGGGACTCCCAGCCAGGTTGGCATGTCCTTTCTTTGAACAGAAAGGGCAATCATGGTTAACAGCATAATTAATGTTTCCCATAACCATAACTAGTCCCCAGTGTTCTGTTTTCCCCATAACCCTGGGAGGAACAGATCTGTAGAAGTACCCTCTAGCTGTGAAGCAGGGGCACTCCTGTTCTTATAGAGAAAAATAAAATGGTACTTTCATACTGAGTTATTCCTCTTACAAAATTGGTCAAGAAAATGCTTTACGTAATAATTGTCTTTAAAATCTCAAAGTTGCTAAGATATAATAGATAGATGCAACTAAAATGAAGGATTTATGATAAAGCTCTTCAGTAATAATTATGAATTTGTTAATAATGAAAGTCCAGTCACTCAAGAGTAGACTGACTGTGCTCTCTGTTGGAGGAAGGGACCAGACCTCCTTCTCCCTGGTAAAGCAGTGGTTCTCAACCTTCCTAATGCTACGACCCTTTAATACAGTTCCTCATGTTGGTGACCCCCAACCATAAAATTATTTTCATTGCTACTTCATAACTGTAATTTTGCTACTGTTATGAATTGTAATGTAAATATCTGATACACAGGATGTATTTTCATTGTTACAAATTGAACATAATTAAAGTATAGTGATTAATCACAAAAAATATGTAATTATATATGTATTTTCCGATAGTCTTAGGCGACCCCTGTGAAAGGGTCATTCGACCCCTAAAGGGGTTGCGACCCACAGGTTGAGAACCGCTGCTGTAAAGGCAGAGAAGCCTAAAAGAGAACAAGGACAGACAGAGAAATGAGATCCTTTGTCCTGCCTTCCCTGCCCTATGTGACTGGGAGGATGATCTGAGGGAACATCCAAGATGGTGATTTACAATCCCAGCCTTCCCCTTGAGAGGAGAGCCCTCCTGATAAGGGTCCAACTGGCCTTGAGGCCACTGCGCCACCAGAAACCAGCTTTTCTAAGTTGCAAAAAGAGTTGGAGCAGCGTTAAAAAAAGGGGTGGGGGGAGTTAAGACCTCTGCTGGAAGACCCATGTGGCTTAGCTGACCAGCTAGACCTATTTTGGGGCCCACAAGTGAATATGTAGACATATCAGCCTTGGGAATACTATTCTCAGGAAAAGAAGGGGGAATGATTCGAAGGTCGGCTATGGCTATCAGGGAAAGGGAGCATCTGGCTGGCCCTGGTGTGCTTCCAGCAGATGTAAAATTTCCAAACCCGGGAGCCCCAGTGGGACCTTAACAATAAGGCCCATAGGGGACACGAGAGATCTCAGGGAACTAATAATTAAAGGGATTAGGGGAGCAGTTCCCCGGTCTCAGAACCTAAATAAGGCCTTCAATATTCAGCAAGGCAAAGAAGAGGGCCTTCCGAATTGTACCAAGACTAAAGATCAAATGAGAAAGTGCTCTGGGCAGACCCCGAGGACCTGTTAGGCCAAGAAATATTAAAAATAACATTTTGTCACAAATAGTTGGCCTGACATCTCAAGAAAAATGCAAAGTTAGAGAACTGGAAGGATAGAAGTGCAGAAGAGTTAAACAAAAAAAGGCTCAGAAGGTACATAAAGATAAGAAAGGCAGAAACAGAAAGCTAACATAATACTCACAACTGTAGGACAAGTGGCCCAGGGAAGGGCTGGCCCTGAGGGCCAGAAACAGAGGCCACAGCAGTATCGTCTATACCTTAGAGTGTTACCCTAAGGTAATATGTGGCAGTTTTGAATCTAAGCAGCTGGGGGCCTGAGAATGGGTTGTGGGGCCTGCTCCCTTCTCCCCCACCCTTTCTTCCAGCCTCTCAGGCCTACACATAATTTTCCAAAGGCTTTGATAACTTAAATGCTTTGGGGCATTGCTGGGTTAAATAATAAACATTTAAATATTTTGAAATAACAGGATACTGAAACATTAATTAATTTGAGTTAGAGGATGAATTTGAATCTATTAATGAATAAGTTTTTTAAAAAATTTTACTTGAAATATCTCTTAAAATGTGAACGTATTGCTAATCTGAGGAATATTAATTACTTACATGACACCTAAAAATTAAGGTTCTAAGGGTTAAGAAATAAAAAATCATGAAAAAAAATTATGCTTTTGTATAATAGAGAAAGCATTTGAAGGAGAAAGAAAAAGGTTTCTTAAGCTGGTTATTTCTGAAAGTTGTAAGATTTCTAAAGAAAGATTTGTGAAAGTTATAAAACATTTGTAAAGAAAAATGTTGAAAAGAAGTTAAATAAATGACGCAGGCCAGTGAAAGGGTGAGGGCTACGCCCTCCATCTTGCCCCAGGGCAAGGGCTACGCCCTCCATCTTACCCTGGATCCTCCATTTTTGGGCAGCAGCCATTAGTCATGTGCTCAGCAAGGAGCTTCTTCCTGGAAGCCCAAGCCTCTGCTAGCCACACCTAGGATTTCTTTAAACTAACCAATGATAGTCAAGGGAAGTGTGCGCCACAGATACGACCACATCTTGTGTAACAAGACACCGACTTGCGCCCGGCCAATCGGCAGGGCCCACAGTCCTCTCTCCTCCCGTTACTCCAACCCCCCTATAAAACCCCTCTCCACACAGAGCTCGCTCTCTCTCTGCCTCCTGCTGCTGCGTTGGCAAGTGTGGTGGATGGGAGCTCAAGCTAGCTTGATTAAGACTCTTTGTTTTTGCATCGGACTCAGCTGGTTCCCTGGTGGTCTTTTGGGGATCCTGAAATCTGGGCATAACATTTGGGGGCTCATCCGGGATCCCCAAGACCCTCGAGGGACCCCGATCAGGAGAGTCTGACTGGCCGCGGTAGGTGTCTGTGTGTTGTGTATTCTGTTCTGTGTGTTATATGTTCTATCCTGTGTTGTGTGTTCTGTCCTGTGTGAGCTCACTGCTGAAATTCTGTAGTGCCCGAAGCGGTCTAGGTGGATGCACTGCTGAAGGACCACGGGCGGCGAGAGTCGGAAGACATTCTGCTCTTCAGGAGTGATGTGTATTCCCCTCACGAGGGACGTGTATTCCCCTCGAGGATCTGAGACGAGGCGGGTTGCTCCCACTGGTTGGAGTACGGCCATCGTCTAGCTTTCGGTTTTGCTTCTGTGGAGTCGGAAGGTTGTTTTGGTTTTGCTTCCATGGAGTTGGAAGACTGTACTTTGGGGCCCTTTGGTTGTCTGTGTTTGTGTTTTTTTCTGTTTTATTCTGTGGACTTACTGGACGGACATTATGAGATAGACTCAAACTACTCCTTTAAGCATTATGGTCATTTTAAAATCAAGGGCTGGGCCAGGCCTGCCTTGCCAGCCTCAGGTGTGGTTTTCCAGAGCTGCTGGAAACTTGAGACCTTGGAGTTTACTGAATCAAATGATTAAAAACTTATACCTTGGTATCTTGAAGTGACATAATACTGAATTAAGTGAGATCTGAGTGTGCTTTGTACAAAATCTAGAGGACAGAATTAAATCTGTTGGTTGATTATATCTTGCATTTTTTGAAGTATATTCTTAAAAATGTTACTGATTGAGAAATGCTGAATATTTGACTTGCCAGCTAAAAGTTTAAGGTTCGGATTGAATTGGGAAAAATTGTGTAGTTGTGGTAGCTAAATGCCTTTGCTTATTGGTCCGATTAAAAAAGAGGATTAATTTTATGACCTCAACTGAAAATTTTTAATACCAAAACCAGTTTAAATTTAATTGATATTCTTTAAGATAATAATAAAAGGTATAAACAGCTAATGAGATTTCAGTTTGTCTGCAATATAATGTTGGCCATCTATCTTTTAGGGATTTTGGTTTGCTCGGTCAAAAAACAGTGTAGACAGCCACCATTTTGGGCTGCATGACTTGGCAGCTGCCATATCAGCCACATGGCTTGCAGTGCCCCTGGGGGCCGCCATCTTGAAACAGCAAAAGGCCCCTCCCTCTGATTTAGCCAAAAGGGAATGTCTGCTCACTGAGGCAGGATGAAACTTTAAGGCGAAGTGGAGCTTTAAGGTGGAGTTTTACTACAGAAATGTGGATGGGGCAGAAAGTGTGCTTGCCTCACGGATTTATTTAATACTATTTTTAAGCTAATCTCTTAAATCTAGAAAACCCTGCTTTCCTTAAACTAAGGACAATTAAAGGTTATATGTTCCCTCCCTAAACAAAAGTTAAGTAGCTTATGTCAAAGTCTTTAAAAGGGACTGATAGCAGTAATCCAATTTCTAAAGTGAAGTATGGTAAAATTAAGTTGTCATGATATTCTTACATGGTATTATTCTACAAGTTTCATTAATATTTTTTGATGCTTTATCCCAAACAAACTTATAAATTAATTCTTTGAATGTTTGGCAGCAACTTAAGGACATGAAAGGATTTATTCCCTTCCACTGTGTGGAAGGCCCCCCGGGAAGGCACTTAAGCATTCTGTATTGGCCTCTCTTGACCTTTTTTGCCAAGAGGATTCCAATCCTCTACAGCTGTTATCTGAGCTCTCCTCTCCGTTCAAGCTGAGATCATGAAAAGCTGGTACGATGGATCTGTCTCTTGCCCAATGGCGTAAGCTGGGCCCTCTCTGGAGAAGAAACCTGGGTTCCCCATGATCAAGGCCAGGGCCCCACCAGCAGGTGAGGGGATCCAAAGGCAGTTGCTGGGCATGGAGGCCAGAGGGACATAGGTTAACAAGGAGACAGAACTGAACCTCACATCACCCTACTTGGCCCAGAGTATGGCTAGTAGTCAATGATGGGTAAGACCCCTCAGGGAGGGGCAACCCAAGACAGGCACAGTTGGGGGGGGGCAGTAGGAGAGAACTTGGGGTTCAACAAAGGTGGGGCACAGATCCTCAACCCCCAATTGTGCAGGGGCTTGAACACTCACTCCTTCTGAGGAAGGTCCCCTGTCTCCATGGCTGCTTCTTGCTTCCCATGCCCAGCCCAGATCAGGAACCAAATAACAGAAAGAGATTTGGTCCAGCTGAAATCAGAATCCAGAAAACGGAGGCTTGGCTAACAGACCCTATGTCTAAATCTAGCCTAACAACAGGAATGCTCAGAGCCTTCCCAAGGATGTAAATTAAAATTATTGTTAGAGTATTAAATTTGACAGTAAAATAGTTGTCAAGTTTTCAAATTAATTAAATTGGGCTAACTTGAAATAGGTAATTATTCAAAAGGTATTAACCAAAATTTTCATTTCGTGGTAAGCTGCTGGAAGACATCTTACCCAGGTATGGTTTTCCTGTTATGATAGGATCTGACAACGAACCAGCCTTTACTTCACAGGTAATACAGGTAGTAGCCAGGGCTATTGGGGCAAATGGAAATTCTTATAGGCCCCAGAGTTTAGGGCAGGTAGAAAGGATGAACAGAACTCTAAAGGAGATCCTTACCAAATTAACCATGGAGACTGGCGGGGACTGGGTGGCTCTCCCACTGTATGCCCTTTACCGGGTAAGGAACTCCCCTTACACCCTGGGCTTTACTCCCTATGAAATCCTGTTTGGCAGGCCACCTCCTATCATTCCTAACCCTGCCTGTGACTGTGTTTTGTTTGACTTGCTGTTTTCAATTGTTTGTTACAATCCTCATGGACGTGGCCTGGTCTTTCCCTTCCTCCCTCCTCCTGATTCTGAGAGTGTCTATAGCTGGATTTCGGGTGATCTCCAGGCTTTCTGTCTGCAGGAGACCTCCCTATGCACCCATTGTCTTTCCAGGCCAACTAGGAGTCATATTTCCCCACAGGGTGGACCCCAGCCTCCGGGAGGGAGGACTCTATGGGAGCAGTCTGTAGTTTTCTTTGAAACTCCCATTGCTTAAAGGGAGACAAGCAACCTGCCTGGGCTGAGACAAGGGGGCGGGGGTGTTAGCAGTTATGTTACCAGCTGCAGACCACTAGAAAAGCGGAGGAGGAACAAAGCTGAAGTCACAACACCGCCCAGCTCCTGAACCACCTGCTTGAGTCCATGCCACTGCGAGAGGGCAGCGGCTTCCGGGATTTGCTAGGGGACGCTCTCGCCGGGCCCCCGGGAGACCCTAGGTGAAGCAGCTGGCTTGCAAGGGGGGCTGATGTCCCCTTCTGGTGCGCTCCCTTGGAGGAGGCCTGGTTGCTGCTCTGCCACAAAGGGGACTGGTGTAAAGGCAGGAGAGCGGAGCGCTTTGGCTGATGGGCAGGGTTAACAAAGGGGCGCTCTCCCTGGACCTGGAAGCCATCGGGACTTTGAAGTTCTCCAAGAGAGGAGGAGTCTGACTCAGAGACTGGCCGAAACCTCGTTGGGTTAGGAAAACCGGAGGCTGAATGTTCAGCTTGTAGACTGCAGTTTGCTGGGCAGAGATCCAAGCCGTTATATAGGGGTTGAGCTACCTGTGTGCAGCAAAACAACTTTCTCCCATGCCAGAATACATTTTAAGGAAATTGGACAGACTGTGTTTGTCACTAGAAAGAAGAACTGGCCACAGTGCACAGCCCTGACAGTGACCTGCAGAAAACTGTATAATAGACTCAGGTGATGCCTGCATCTTCATGGACATGGCTCCAGAGAGACGAGGACAATTTTGCCTTATATAGGAGGGTCAGGAGTGGAGTTTAGTCACCTCCCTAAGATGTTTGTATAGCCCTGCCATATCTCATGTTTGGTAGTGGAGGATTTGGCTGCCTGAAGTGGCCATGGTGCCAATATTATGTTTCACTGTATTAATATGTTGTATTAACCTTTGATTCTCTTACAGGTTTAAATGTAGCTGTAGCTGCCAGCAGTTGCTGTAGACTGGTGATGGTCTACAATCCTTGGTAGTCTTTGGGAGTAACTGGCAAGTGTCCAGTCTCCCACACTGAGGGACATTGTTATAGCTATGTATTAGCTGTCCTGGAAGGTGTTCAGTTACCATTATTGTTGTGTTTAAGTTGTTGAAGCTGAAATGGTTTCTTTCCCTTCCACCGGACCATTTGTTGTAGTTTGTCTCTGCCAGGTCACAGGCCCAGCTCCTTCTATGCCCAGGACAGAAGGGAGCCTGAGTGGAAGGTGACCTCTGGCCAGACACACCCGCTGCAGATCAACCTCGGGAGGTCAGCGGACCTCTCCGGACCCCTTGTAATCCTCCTAATGCTGTTGACTTTCGGCCCTTGCATTATTAACAGACTAGTCAAATTTGTCAAGAAGCATATAGGGGTGGTTCAGTTGATAGTTCTGCGTACCCAGTATAGGCCTCTAGCAGCAGAAGGTGAAGTAGAAATGCAAACCAACCCATGATTGGGCCTGTAAGTCTCAAGACAAGGGGAGGATGAAAGGGCAAGGGCTACGCCCTCCATCTTGCCCCAGGGCGAGGGCTATGCCCTCCATCTTGCCCCGGATCCTCCATTTTTGGGCAGCAGCCATTAGCCATGTGCTCAGCAAGGAGCTTCTTCCTGGAAGCCCAAGCCTCTGCTAGCCACACCTAGGATTTCTTTATACTAACCAATGATAATCAAGGGAAGTGTGCACCACAGATACGACCACATCCTGTGTAACAAGACACCGACTTGCGCCCGGCCAATCGGCAGGGCCCACAGTCCTCTCTCCTCCCGTTACTCCAACCCCCCTATAAAACCCCTCTCCACACAGAGCTCGCTCTCTCTCTGCCTCCTGCTGCTGCGTTGGTGAGTGTGGTGGACGGGGAGCTCGAGCTAGCTCGAATAAAGACTCTTTGCTTTTGCATCGGACTCGGCTGGCTCCCTGGTTGTCTTTTGGGGATCCTGAAATCTGGGCATAACACCAGTAAGCCAGAATAAGTAGAATAGGGAAATTGAAATACATAACACTTTGGAGCCATCTGATTAACCCTATCTTCTCTAAACCAAGGACGCTTAAGAGTGAATGATTTGCCTTTTGCCTCCCTAACCATAGAGTAAACAGCTTATATCAATGTGCTCAGGGAGACAGATAGCAAAAATCCAATTAGTATCACTTGCTGACACACCCAAGGACAAATGAAGTTAGAAAATAAACCTTATTTTCGTTAGTCCTTTTCTGAAACAAAGTTCTATAAATTATTATCCTATACTAGAGTCCCAGTGCACGAATCATACACAGGTGGGGTCTGGCCAGCCCGACCCCAATCGGAGCAGATCTGGGCCAGGCCTGTCAGGAGGAGATGGTGGGAGGTTGGCCAGCCGGCCCACCCCGATTGGGGCCCGATAAGGACTGGGCTGGGGGGAGGGGCCTCAGGTGATTGGCCAGCGGGCCCTGCCCCCGATTGGAGTGGGGGGGGCAACTGGGGGCGGGGCCATCAGCAGGGAGGTGCTGCGGCTGATCAGGGTGGTGGGGGTTCATCAGGAGTGGGGCCAGGTGGAGGGAGAAGCTGCAGGAGGTTGGCCAGCAGCCCACCCCCTGATTGGGCAGGTTCGCTGGCCACAGTGGGCTTCATAGTGACCCGTCATTACGGCATTCTGGCAGCTGGCTTTTTATATATATAGATAATAAAAACCTAATATGCTAAGTGTCTGCTTGTCCATTCAACCAATCAAAGCATAATATGCTAATGATATGCTAAGGCCACTCAACCACTCACTATGATGTGCACTGACCACCAGATGGTAGATAGCCGACCTGTCAACCAGTTGCTATCACATGCACTGCCCACCAGGGGCAGATGCTCTGACCGGCAGGTTAGCTTGCTGCTGGAGTCTGGCCAATCGGGACTGAGTGAGATGGGCCGGGCACGCCCTGGAGCCCTCCTGCAGTCCCTCCCTGGCTGACGAACCTCCCGCATCCCTCCCCGGCCCTGATCATGCACCGGTGGGGTCTTTCAGCCTGGCCTGTGCCCTCTCACAATCTGGGGCCCCTCGGGGGATGTCAGAGAGCTGGTTTCAGCCCAATCCCTGCAGGCCAGGCTGAGGGACCCCCACTGGTGCATGAATTTGTGCATGGGGCCTCTAGTATGTTATATATATTTTTTTAATTAAATCTTTATTGTTCAGATTATTACATTTGTTCCTTTCCCACCCCCCCATAACTCCCCTCCTCCCAGTTCCCGCCCCACCCTCCGCCCTCACTCCCCACCCACTGTCCTCATCCATAGGTGCACGATTTTTGTCCAGTCTCTTCCCACATCTCCCACACCCCTTTCCCCCCCAAGAATAGTCAGTCCATTCCCTTTCTATGTCCCTGATTCTATTATAATCAACAGTTCATTCTGTTCATCAGATTATTTATTCACTTGATTCTTAGATTCACTTGTTGATAGATGCATATTTGTTGTGCATAATTTGTATCTTTACCTTTTTCTTCCTCTTCCTCTTCTTAAAGGATACCTTTCAGCATTTCATATAATCCTGGTTTGGTGGTGATGAACTCCTTTAGCTTTTCCTTATCTGTGAAGCTCTTTATCTGACCTTCAATTCTGAATGATAGCTTTGCTGGATAAAGTAATCTTGGTTGTAGGTTCTTGGTATTCATCACTTTGAATATTTCTTGCCACTCCCTTCTGGCCTGCAAAGTTTCTGTTGAGAAATCAGCTGACAGTCGTATGGGTATTCCCTTGTAGGTGACTGAGTTTCTTTCTCTTGCTGTTTTTAAGATTCTCTCTTTATCTTTTGCTCTTGGCATTTTAATTATGATGTGTCTTGGTGTGGTCCTCTTTGGATTCCTTTTGTTTGGGGTTCTCCGCGCTTCTTGGACCTGTAAGTCCATTTCTTTCACCGGGGGGGGGGGGGGGGGGAAGTTTTCTGTCATTATTTCTTCAAATAGGTTTTCAATATCTTGCTCTCTCTCTCTTCTTCTGGCACCCCTATAATTCGGATGTTGGTACGCTTAAAGCTGTCCCAGAGGCTCCTTACACTATCCTCGCATTTTTGGATTCTTTTTTCGTTTTGCTTTTCCGGTTGGATGTTTTTTGCTTCCTCGCATTTCAAATCATTGACTTGATTCTTGCGCTCCTCTGGTCTGCTGTCGGGCGTCTGTATAATATTCATTATTTCAGTCCGTGTATGCTTAATTTCTAGTTGGTTCCCCAATATAAGATCGAGGGTCTTATTAGTTTTCGTGTAGATCTCATTAAGTTTATCGGCAGCTTCTAAACAGTTCTTGAGAGACCTTAAAAGTGTGGTTCTGAACTCTATATCTTCCATTGACAATTTTGTCCTGTTTCTTTGTCTCCGCATTTTGTTATGCTTCCTTGGTGCACCCCCTAGTGGTCTTTGTTCGCAGTCTTATAGTTAAATCTTGATTGTTGTAGCTAATTCCAGGGAGGGTTTGACCTCCAGGCCAAGTGGCTATGAGAATCAGCTGTGTCAGCAGTGAGAGAACTTCTGTCCTCTAGGGAGATGCTAATCTAGCCTTTGCCTGAGGCTATCTGGCAAATGCCTCTGTGCAGGGCTTGGGCGGGGCGGGGCGGGTCGCACAGGATCAACAGGGTGGGCCGGAGAGAGCAGTTATGGCAGCTCTCAGTCCTGTCCCCAGGGGCTCTGCCTCTCTGAGTCCCAGCACCCGCTGCAAAGCACGGAGAGAAAGCTGCACTCGCTCTGACCGAAGCCAGACAGTCCCGCTTCTCCCGTTTGAGCCTGGGTCCCTAAAGACTCGCCTGTATCTGGAGCTCAGAGTCTGCGACTCCCTCCCGATTGAAAACAACAACCGCGCCCTCCGCCGCCAGCCCGCTCCGCGCACTCCGCACCTCAGAATTTGACTTCAGCACTGCGCCTCCTCTGAGTGTCCGTATGCGTTTCTCTTTCCTCCTAGTTGTAGGACTTCCACTCAGCCAGCGTTCCTGTGGTTCTGGGTGATGTCCCTTCCGTTTTTTGGTTTCCCTTTTGAAGTAGTTGTTCAAAGCAGCAAACTCCGGCGTTAACCTATGCCGCCATCTTGGTTCTCCCTAGTATGTTATATTAATCGAGTATTTAAAAAAGTAATCTTAGTTGTGGGAACTGAAGTTTTACTAGGTTATGTTTGTGTTTAATTCCCTCTTGTCACTTTGAATTTTGTGTAATCTTTTGGTAGAATGGGTTTGACAACCTTCCGAGGGTTTGAATTTTAAGAAAAGGTGTTTTGTTTTGTTGTTGTTTTTACCTGGAGTTGGCTGTAGGTGATTCCAATAGGTCCTGGGATGCCTCGAGATCTTCCTACAATGGAAACTAGGGGCCAAATTTCTTAAGATTAATTATATTTACTAAATCAGCAAAGGCTTGTCAACTACACTCGTGAGGCAGCTAAAGGGATAGTGAGCAGCTAGGTGCCAGCAGCAGGGTGCCTGGGAGAGCAGGTTGGCCTTGGACCTGATTCTGGCAGAAGGAGGAGGAAGGTGTGTCGTGCTGGGGCCAGTGCTGGTCATTCGTCCCTGACCACACGGCACGCGGACCGTCGCTGAGCCCAAGGCCCAGCAGCTTTAGTGCCGAGTGAGCCGGAGTCGGGCCGCGGCTCCTTCTCCGATCCCCTGGGCGATGGTTGGGAAGGGAAAGGGAGCGATGGTGCCCATGTCACCCCTCTGACTGGGCGCTGCAGTGCTGGTGTCGCAGCATCCCGTGTGGGGGGTCCTAGCCAAGGGCGAATCGGAACCGCATTGGCCCAACAGCAGTTAGTCTCCTCCTGGGCCCTGCAGGGCAGGAAAGTCAGTGGGTGCCAGCGAGTTTGAAGGAAAAAGTTTAATAAAGAAAAGGGGGAACTGTGAGAAGAAACAAGTCACCTTTCCTGTCAAAGAACAGTTTAGCAGCCGCCACTTTGGCTGCATGGCTTGCAGCCCCCTGGGGGTCCCTCTTGAATGGCAAAGGCCAGTCCCTCCCTTTGAGTTAGCCAATCGGGAAAGACTGTGCGCCTGAGCGCCAATCAGGAGTGAGGGACAGGCTGCGGGCATCAGGATTACGAAGCCAGGGACCGCCTGCTCGGTGTGCAGGGAGCATGTGCGTGTGCCCCCAGAGCGTGTGCCCACAGAGCGTGTGCGTGTGCCCCCAGAGCGTGTGCCCACAGAGCGTGTGTGTGTGCCCCCAGAGTGTGTGCCCACAGAGCGTGTGCGTGTGCCCCCAGAGCGTGTGCGTGTGCCCCCAATAGCGTGTGCCCCCAGAGCGTGTGCGTGTGCTCCCA
The DNA here is from genome assembly GCF_963259705.1 of Myotis daubentonii. NCBI lineage: Eukaryota > Metazoa > Chordata > Mammalia > Chiroptera > Vespertilionidae > Myotis > Myotis daubentonii. Next base: position 1,898,465 of record NC_081848.1, read on the forward strand.
GAGCGTGTGCGTGTGCTCCCAGAGCATGTGCGCACCCTCCTGCAGGAGGAAGATACGCCTGCTGCCTGGCTCTCCTTGTGCTTCGTGCTCCACCAGGACCCCTGGATGGGGGCTCACCTTACTTCTTACAGGAGCAAGGAACCCAGCGCCCAAATCTCAACTTTCTGCCCAGGGGGCGGAGCCCTGGCTGCCTTGGCCCGTTCCCTGCTGTGACTCAGGGAAGGCAGCCCAGTCAGGACTGAGGATGGAGGGTCCCTAGCCATGGGGAACGCCGGCGCCCAGAGCTCTGACCCACAGGCAAACCTTGGTATGTAGCTGCATTTTCTGGAAATAGAATCCTGAGGGGCCCTGGCCGCTCTGCGGATATGGGGGGGAGGGACTCTGCGGGGCTTCTCTCCCTGGGCTGGGACTTCCCTTAGACCTTCAGCAGGAAGGTGCAGCTTCAGTGAGAGCGTCCTGCCCCAGCTGCATGAGGGCGGCCTGGAGGGGAAGGCCGGCCTCTCCCCGAGGGGGGGTTCCCGCGGAGGACACTTGGCTCCAGCGCCTGGAGCTGCGGACCACCTCTCCGCACGCTCCCCACTCCCTCCCTCACTCATCTGTGTATTCCGTAATCAGCATTTATTCTGCACCCATCCTGTGCCTGGCCCCGCACTCAATATGGGATATTGGGCATTCAAACATCTGACCAGTGTTTTTTGTTTGTTAATCCTCACCTGAGGACATTTTCCCATTGATTTTAGAGAGTGGAAGAGAGAGGGAAAGACAGAGCGAAACATCCATGTGAGAGAGACACATCGATTGGTTGCCTCCTGCACACGCCCCGACCAGGGCCCGGGCCGGGGAGGAGCCTGCAGCTGAAGTACATGCCCTTGACTGGAATTGAACTCAGGACCCATTGGTCCTCCGGCACTCTATCCACTGAGCCACACTGGCTAGAGCCAGACCAGTGCTCTTTAGAATGTGGTCCTGCAGCCCAGCCTCACTGACCCTGAGTGTGTGGGACAAGCGTAGGCCCTGACCTCAACCCCTCAGGTGTGGCCTGGGCTGTGCACTTCACACAGGCTCCCCGGACACAGTGAATGAGTTGAGGGCCATCTCTGGAGAGTGGCAGCTCTCCCCGACCTCAGCATTGGCTCCCTTTCGTAGGAGATTGCACCCCATCCCTCCCCCTCCCCTGCCTTGCCCCTGCCCTTCCTGAAGGCTAGGCCTGTGAGGGCCAGCAGGGGAGGGGTTGCCTGCCCAGCCACCCACTCCACCTGCTCTGGGGTGAGTCTCGGGCCAAGTGTAACCCCCAGCTCAGAGGCCCTATCGCAGGCTGCAGGCTGCCCAGCGGGCGAAGACCTGAGAGAACCAAGCAGGGTCAGCCACGCTCCCTCCCCACCTCAGTCCCAGGCCTTGCTGTTAACACAAGGGTCCCTGCAGACTCTGGAATGCAGGTTTGGGGGACCTGGGAAACCGAAAGGATCTTTCCACCCACAATGAGCAGCAGGAGGCTGAGGCCAGAGTCAGCAGTGACCCGGGAAGTGGCGTCTAAAACAAGCAGCGAACACCTGTGCACTCGCACACAGCGAGCTCTGCCCGTGCTTTACCTGCTGCCCGCGGACTCCCAGGCTCCGCCTTCCCCGCTTTACCCAGCGGGGCCACCTCCGACCACCTGCCTCCACAGCATGAGCTCCCACCCTGCTCCCCAGAGCCCTCTGCGCTCACCCACCCCAAGTCCCCCCCAGCCGTGGCCTCTCCCCCAGAGGCAAGTATTCATTCCACATCGGCTCGCACGGAGGGGCTGGCCCAGGGGGTGCCGTGAGGCTGCAGCCCTCAGCCCCCTCTCTCCCTCTCAGGGCCTGGACCTGGCCATGGACTTCCTGTTCCTGGGCAGGTGGAGGCGGCAGGAAGGCAGAGTAGGGCAGGGACGGGTCACTCCCTCTCCAGGCCAACAGCCTCTCGGAGGATTTACCCCGATGTCCTCTTGGAGCCTCGTCTCTCTCTCCAGCTGCAGGAAGGTGACGGCCCCTCCCAGGAGGGCGCGGGGAGGGTGGAGGGGCTGGGGCGCTGTCCATGTGTGGCGAGGCCTGGCCCCGGGAGCCTTTCTTTGGGCTCAGTTCTGAGCCTATTTCAGATTTCTAGGAATGGGCAGGGGGAGGGGGGCCTTTGGCCATTCAGTGTCCCCGCAGGCCTCCCCCGCAGGCCCCTCTTGCTTAAAGAGGAACCAGTGTCCTTGCTCCAAGATGGGTAGCATAGCACAGGCGTTACTCAGCCCCAAGCCTGGATGCCACTTTCAGCCGTGTGGCCTTGCACAAGGGACTAAACCTTTAAGAGTCAGAGCCGAGCCCAGCAGGTGTGGCTCAGTGGTTGAGCATTGACCTATGAACCAGGAGGTCACGGTTCCTTTCCTGGCTGGGACACATGCCGGAGATGCAGGCTCCATCCCCAGTGTGGGGGCGTGCAGGAGGCAGCCGATCAATGATGCTTATCCTTGGTGTTTCTCTCTCTCTCTCTCTCCCCCTCTCTCTTCCACTCTAAAATCAATAAAAACATATTAAAAACAAAAAAAGAATCAGAGCCTCAGTTCCTTGCCTGTGCAATGGGTGTAATAGCCCCTCTCGAAGGGCGGACGGGAAGATGAGATGGAGGACTGGGTTCCTGCCCTGGCGGGCGGGCCCAGGAGCCTAGCGGGAGCGGAGCAGGGCTGCAGGTTGGAGGCCCTGCAGGTAGGAGGCGCTGCAGGTAGGAGGCGCTGCAGGTAGCAGGGCTGCAGGTAGGAGGCGCTGATTTTCCCGCAGGCGGTGAGCCAGGGGCAGCACCTCCCGTCATTCACGAGAGACTGCGAGGCCGAAGGCATGACTCTGGGGAACTCCAGCGTCGCTGAGGGAGGCAGCCCCTTGACTCAGACGCCTAGAAGCTTTTCTTTGGGGCTCCACATCCCCCCTCAGGCTCGCAGACACTATGGCCCGGTTGGAATTTCTCCAAAAGGATGCAGACAGCCAGCTCCTGGGCTCCAGCCCCCTCACAGCACCCTGGCCCTCTGCTCACCCATTGAATAACTTGCTTTTGTGACAGAGGCCACCGGATATGCTTAGACTATTCTAGAAGCTGTAGGACAAAGAACATACCCCACTGACTTCTTTATTCTGACATCTTGAAACTGAGTGTCCCCAGGGCAACCTCAAACCCCACTGATGTAGTCATAGTACTTTAAGGATCTCCTCTGCACGGTCCTTCTGTACTGACTCAGGATGAGTTTTACACTGGGTCAGAGGCACCAAATCCAGAAATGATTTCAGAGCTTCTCGCTCTCCTGCCGGAAGCAGCTTTCCAGCTCCCTTCCCCCTCCCTCCCTTCCTAGGACCACATCTGGATTCAATAGGGAACAACAGGCCTCTGTGAGTGCCTCCGCCCCGCCCCCGCCCTACTGGTCAGGACTTTGGTTCTCATGGGGCAGGGGTGGGGTGGGGGAGGGGGGGCAGGGCGGGGCGGGGGAGTGGATGGGGAGCAGGGCTGGGAGAGGGAACACCTCTGCACACACACACACACACACACACACCCCTTCACTCAGCTCCCCACGGTCCCAGTTTTAAGATCCCCGGTTACCTCAGTTCTTACAGTTCTCAGGACCCACCCAGGAGTCTGGAGCCCTGGTTCCGGGCTGGGCCCGCTTCCCCACACAAGGCGAAGACTGCACTTTTCCACCCTCTGCCCCCTCCCAGGCCCGGAGCACCCCCTCCCAGCCAGGGGAGGGCTGTGGTTGGAATGCGGCGGCCGCAGTGAAGGCAGCTGTAACCCTCATTAAAGTGACATCAGCCCAGGCAAGAGGAGGCTGTAAATCCAGGGGAAGGGGGCGTTCGTCCAGGGAGAACCACAGAAGCAAAGGAAAAACCATAACTGGGGGAGACATGGAGTCTGGGACTCAGGGGCCCACGCGGGACTGGGTGGGGGGGGCTGCAGGCCAGGAAGGGATCCTGAGCAGGCCCTCAGCCGCCTGAAGTTCAGGGCACAGCCAGAGACCCTCCCAGGCACCCTCCTCTGCCCTCGCTGGGCTCCTGCTGCGGAAATGCTGGGGACACATTCTGTTCTGGGCTTTCCCAGAGGAGCTGTTGGCTTAGGAGTTTTTCATGGAAGCAATCGACTGTGGGTCCAACTCCCGTCAAACTGCTCCCTGCGTCCGAGCTGTGGGCCTTAGGAGACGGCTCCTCCTTTGGGAGCCTCCATCGCGGAAGAGATGGCCCCCTTGCACCCCGCCGCGTGCAGATACCACACAGTGCCTGGCTGCCCGAGGGCTGCTTGTCAACCACTAAATGAATGAACAAATCCTCTAACGCCAGAAGCTCAGTTCCCTCCTTCCCGAGTCTGAGTCTGGGCTCAGCCACCAGCGTCCGGAGAGCCTGCAGGCGGGACTCGCCTCTCCAGGCTTCGGGCTTTTCCTGGGGATGAAGCGCTTGCAGGAGGTTGATTCTGGGGGACGGTGCTTCCTCCAGCAGGACGGCCCCCCGCCCCCCGCCCCCCGCCATCACGGGCCCTCGGGTGTGTGGAGCAGCTGGGCCTGTAGGGCCCTAGCATCCATGGGCTGCGTGCCAGCGCCTTCCCGGGGTGGGGGTTCGGCTTTCTCCTCACCACTGACTCGGGAGCCTGGACGCTGCCCGGAAGCAGCACCCCTCTTGCCCTTTAGACCTGGCGGCGGCGGGGCGCTGGGGGCAGCCCGGCCCTCCCGGGGCGGAGGGCAGGAGCTGGCTGTGTGGCTTCTTCAGAGCGGCCATAGTCACCCTGCAGAGGGCTGGTCCCCACCCAGAGTTCTGCTTCAGTCGGTCTGAGGCAGGGCCTGAGAACTTGTATTCTTTTTAAAAACCTGTTTTTATTGATTTTTAATATATATATATATTTTATTGATTTCAGAGAGGAAGGGAGAGGGAGAGACAGAAACATCAATGAGAGAGAACTGCCGACTGGCCGCCTCCTGCACGCCCCCTACTGGGGATCAGCACTGACTGGGAATTGAACCGGCAGCCTCTTGGTTCCTGGGCCGATGCTCAACCTCTGAGCCACGCGGGCCGGGCAGCCTTGCTGATTTGAGGATGCTTCTGGGGCCCAGCTCCCCTCCTGGAAGGAAGCTGGTGATGGTGGGTGTGGCACTCGGCCTTCCTCGGTCCGGAGCAGAGGTGGGCAGGGAGGAGGCTGAGGGCCACCTCTTCCCCCCCAGGACATGGTGGCGAAGGCATGCAACCCCCCCTGCGCTGCCACCAGCGCTTTCTTGCGGAAGAGCCAGGCCTGAGCCAGACTCCACGGCAGCCTGGGAGGCTTGGGCACCTGCTGCGGCGCCCCCACCCCTCCCGCCTGGCGGCAGCAGCTTTCCCACCAGCCTTGGAGCAGAGAGCATCCCAGCTCAGGTCCTCCGAGGGGCATGGCTATGGCGACCCCTTTTCCTCACCTCCCAGCCTGACAGGGAGGAGCAAACACACAGAGAGAACCGGGATTAGAACGGGCCGAGTTCATAGTGTGTGTGGCTCAGTGGAATTACAGCACAGTCCTGGCAGGTGTGGCTCAGCGGATAGAGCGACGGCCCGCAGACAGAAGGGTCCCAGGTTCGATTCCGGTTAAGGGCATGTACCTTGCCTGCAGCTCCTCCCCGAGCCTGGTCGGGGTACATGCAGGAGGCAACCAATCAATGCGTCTCTCTCACATCAATGTTTCTCTCTGTCTCTCCCTCTCCCTTCCCCTCTCCCTAAAAATCAATGGAAAAATATCCTGACTGAGGATTAACAACAAAATAATAATAATAAAACCAGGGTTTCAGGCACTTCCCAGTTTGCATCATGACGTTTATGCTCCCACCCCCGCCCGCAGTCAGTGGATCTGGGCTCTGACAGGAAGACGGCCTCTCGCTCCCGGCGGGCCAGCACCGGGCGGGCGCGGGCATAGCTTGCAGTTTTCTACTCACGGCGGCGCCGACGTGATGTGCACTTTGCATGTGCTCTTTCCCGGCTGGCGACACCGGTACGAGGCTCTGCGACGCTGGCCGCAGGGCCGCGGCTCCCAGGGTAAGCGACCAGCCTCCACAGTGCATGGCGTTGCTAGTGTTTGCTGAGTATTGTGTTTTCATTTTCACATCCGTTGTGGCTACAGAACGCACAAGCATGTCTCCTGCTTCCGGTGAAAAGAAGCAGAGGCAGTTACTCTTAAGAGGAAGGTCAGGCCCGGCGGCGTGGCTCAGGGGCTGAGCGTCGACCTCTGAACCAGGAGGTCACAGTTCCATTCCCGGTCAGGGCACATGCCCGGGCTGTGGGCTGGTCCCCAGTGGGGGGCATACGGAGGCAGCCGGTCCATGATTCTCTCATCATTGATGTCTCTCTCTCCCTCTCCCTTCCTCTGAAATCCACAAAATAAAATATATTTTTAAAAGAAGAGGAGCGCAGAGTCATTGCCTAGCGGCAGGCTGGTGCAAGTGCTCCGGGCGCAGTGGGGTGGCTGGGCCGTGCATTAAATGCCTTTCCAACTCACAGCGAGTTCATCAGGACGCAGCCCATGGTGTGTCACAGCCTCGGCTGGAGGAGCGGGGGGGGGGGGGGGGGGGGGGGGGGGGGAGAGGCTGGAGTGTAGGGCCCAGCCCCCTTCAGGCTGGGGAAGCTCACAGCCCTGCTGCCAGGGTGATCCTCAGCTGGATGAGCTCATTGACCAAGGTCATGCCCCTCCTGGGAAGGGGCAGCGAGCGCCCAGGGGCAGGTGGACGTGGGGTGGATGGTCTGGTCCCCCCCCAGTCGGCGCCGGGCCATTCCAGTCCCATGACTCCGCGGGGTTAGCTGAGGCCTTGGCTGCCACCCATCAAAGTCCAGCTTCTCTCTCGCACACTCCTGCGTCCTCACTCCCCACAGAGGGTGGCCCCGGCACCCTGCGAGGGCCCACGCCTCTCAGTGTGTCTCGGGGAGGAAGCAGGAGAGGGGAGCCAACATCAAGAGCCGGTGCTTTAAGACTGTCTGGCGGAACGCGATCCTCTCCAGGCGGGGCTCTGCTCCTCTGCTGCTGGGGAAAAGGGAGACCTTGTCAAGATCGAAAATGAGCATCTGGCCAGCTGGGCTCCGGCAGAGACCGTGGACTCGGGGAGAGCGCCGCCGCCCACAGAGCAGGGACAGCCATCGCGGGGAGCCCGTGCGGTCCACGCGGAAGGAGCTGGGGGGCAAATCCGCCTCTTGTGCCCCAGCAGAGATGCAGACCCCAGGAGAGGAGTGTGCGCGCCGGGGTGCAGATGGAGGCACGCAGGCAGGGAGGCAGCGGCGGTCAGGGCAGCTCTCCTGGAGGGAGCTCCCAGGCTGACCCCAGGTCCAGGACCAGAGTCGCACACACCGCCAGCCCCCGCCAGAGGCAGCCACGGGGCAGACGCACCCACCGGGCCTGTGCGATGGGAGCGGCCAGCTTGGGTCTCCCTGGGCACCGGGAGGCCACCTGCCCGGCTGCAGCGGGGGAGAGGGCCACGCCCGCCGCTCAGAGCTGCAGCGCCTGCCGCACACAGCTCCCAGCAGACCTGGGAGTGACCTGGAGAGAGGCTCTTCCTGAACTCTGTCTCCTGAGGCCCAGACCCGACCTACAGGGGGGCTGATGCTGGAGCAGCTGTCCTGGGGGCAGTGCCCCTGGGCCTGGGTCCGGGCAGCCCTTCGCGCTAAGGTCCCTCCATGCCGGGGTCCAGCCCCAGCGGGTCCAGGGGTCCCCAAAGGTGTGGACGGAGTCGGCGAAGAAGGAATGACAAGGAGACTGAGTTCAGTTGATCATCATAGCCGGGTTCTCTTGTCAGGGTCTGGTCCGGATCTCTAGCGAAGTTCTGGTTAGGATCTCCAGAGAGGTTCTGCTTCAGATCTCCAGCCAGGTTCAGTCACCAGGTTCTAGTCAGGCTCTCCTGCCAATCTCTGCAGTCAGGTTCAGTCCAGGATCCCCTGCCATGCTCTCTTGCCAGGCTCCACCTCCAGGCTCCGAGGCCAGTCCCTGTCCAGGATCCTCCGGCATGCTCTCGCCAGCGAAGTTCTTCTGTCTCTAGAGAATGCTCTGTGTAGGTTCTGTGCCTAGGCTCTGTCTCTCTTGGTCCTGTCTTCCAAGCCCTGTGTTCTTGATTCTGTGTTCTGAGTTCTGTCTCTTTCTGTCTTGTTACATCTGTATTTATACCAGTTGACTCAATCCCATCAATCTCTATTACAAAGGTTAGGGCGTTTCTTATCTCCATTCCAGGGAGAAAAGATTATGTAGTTTAAGCATGATTGTTCGTAGTTAAAGGGATTAATTACCCGCCTCGCACTTAGTTGAGGGGTTTTATTCCCTCCCTAACTTCAGGGGAAAATCCCTACCTGGGGATTCAACCTTTCTCTGAGAGGTGACCTTGGTTAAAACACAGTGCCAAGAAGGTGAGCAAACATATTAAGAACCGTATGCCATATATGCCAGGTCCCTTGAAACAGCAAGGATGGACCGGCTCCCGGCAAATTCCCCCTTTTTTATTTTTTAAAATCAAGCATTAAAAAGAAAAACCTGAAATGCTCTCTTATATCCATTTTAAGAGTAGGATTGGCCCTTTCCGCTATTACCTGAGTCCTGATCTATCATCCCAGGGAGAGCTTGCCAATCCTGCACTTTCCCAGGGTAGAAAGGCTGCAGTGGGGTTAAGGATAAGGCTCCTTGGGCCTACCTTCTCCCATGCCATTACATTTACCTTTCCTTCCTCAGAAAAGCATGGACATACTTCTTGTATAAAACGTTCTGTCTGACTGGGAGTAACCTTAATTCCTCTGCTAGCAAGCACATATGTTAAAAGATCAATACAGAGTCTTTTTTCTTTAGACTCAGTATGGCACATCTTCTTAATCTAAAGATCAATACAGAGTCTTCTTTCTTTGGACTCAGTATGGCACATCTTCTCAATCTAAGTTCTGTACTATCCACCTTCTTACCCTACTTATCCTCTATAGGGGGGTCTGTAGCACCCTGGTGGAGTCCTATCCGTCCCGAGTGTGGGGGTTCTCAATGGGGGGGGGGCTTACCTAGGGGAATCCTGTTCCAGGGGTTCCCAAAGGTGTGGACGGAGTCGGCGAAAACTATCCACCCTTTTCCTATGGTGGAGTCCTATCCGTCCCGAGTGCGGGGGTTCTCAATGGGGTGGGGGCTTACCTATGGGAATCCTGTTCCAGGGATTCCCAAAGGTGTGGACGGAGTCGGCGAAGACTATCCACCCTCTTCCTACGGTGGAGTCCTATCCGTCCCGATAATGGGGCTTACCTAGGGGAACCCTGTTCGAGCGCCAGATGCCGGGGTCCAACCCCAGCAGGTCCAGGGGTCCCCAAAGGTGTGGACGGAGTCGGTGAAGAAGGAATGGTCTCGATCTCCAGAGAGGTTCTGCTTCGGATCTCCAGCCAGGTTCTGTGGCCAGGTCCTGGTCAGGTTCTCTTGCCAATCTCCGCAGTCAGGTTCAGTCCAGGATCCCCTGCCATGCTCTCTTGCCAGGCTCCACCTCCAGGCTCCGAGGCCAGTCCCTGTCCAGGATCCTCCGGCATGCTCTCGCCAGCGAAGTTCTTCTGTCTCTAGAGAATGCTCTGTGTAGGTTCTGTGCCTAGGCTCTGTCTCTCTTGGTCCTGTCTTCCAAGCCCTGTGTTCTTGATTCTGTGTTCTGAGTTCTGTCTCTTTCTGTCTTGTTACATCTGTATTTATACCAGTTGACTCAATCCCATCAATCTCTATTACAAAGGTTAGGGCGTTTCTTATCTCCATTCCAGGGAGAAAAGATTATGTAGTTTAAGCATGATTGTTCGTAGTTAAAGGGATTAATTACCCGCCTCGCACTTAGTTGAGGGGTTTTATTCCCTCCCTAACTTCAGGGGAAAATCCCTACCTGGGGATTCAACCTTTCTCTGAGAGGTGACCTTGGTTAAAACACAGTGCCAAGAAGGTGAGCAAACATATTAAGAACCGTATGCCATATATGCCAGGTCCCTTGAAACAGCAAGGATGGACCGGCTCCCGGCACCTCCAGCTTTGGCCCGTCCTGTCACTGGGAGGTTCTGAACCCATATGTACAGTTCACAGGCGTAGAAACAAGGTAACTCTCCTCTCTCCTGCCAGCCGGCTCCTCACACTGAGCATATCCCGCCTTCCCTAGGGAGGTGGCCTCGGGCCAGGGGCCAGGGTCTGGGACCAGCACCTGCTGGACACGCCCTAAGGAAGGGGAATCGCTTGTTCCTCAAAACGCTCCACGTGTGTGAGCAGAGCCCTCACCTCAGCAGCCGAGATGCAGCCCCGAAAGGAAAGAGCAGCCGGCTCCTCGCTCCTGCCGCCAGGCGGGCAGATGCTCCCAGGCGGGAGGAGTGTGTCTGCAGCCTGTGCCTCTTCCCTCTCTTCCGTGTCTTTGTGAGAAAAACCCTGGGGCTCCGTTCGTTTTCTCTGAGCAGTTCTGTCTGTTGAGGTATTTGCGTGCTGAGCAGCACACACTTATATTTTCCTCCTTCGCAAAACACTGACCATCACACCAGTGCCCTCTCTCCCATCACTTCCTCTGCCAGCGCCGTGGACAGGGCGCCAGGCAGCTCCTGCGCTCTCCCAGCAGCCCCACCGCAGGCCTGAGCTCCCGTTCCCACTCGCGGGCGCCACCTCCCGCTCCGGCCCCAGCACCTGGGCTCCCCTCCCAGCCCCTCACATGGTGGGAGCCATCTTGCTGTCTCCCACAAGCCCTGAACGCACTCATGTCTTTGTTTCCAGCACCCGGACTGGTGGCTGGCAGGTGGCAGAAGCAGGTGGATGAGTGAGAACATATTCCCTCACCTCCAGACGTGGCAGCGTGGATCCGTGTTGAGGAGTAATGTTCGTGACAGTGGAAATGTTGGTTCAAATCACTCCCTATGCTTGGCAAAGAAAGGAAGCCCAGCCAGGGTGGCTCAGGGGGTGAGCATCGACCCATGAACCAGGAGGTCAGGGTTCGATTCCCGGTCAGGGCACAGGCCCGGTGGCAGGCTCGGTCCCCGGTGGGGGGCGTGCAGGAGGCAGCTGGGGGGTGATGTTTCTGTCTCGCTATCCTTCTCCCTCCAAGAATCAATAAGACACACACCGAGACAGAGAAAGGAGGTGTGTGCAGTGCCAGGAGCCGGTCCAGCCTTGCTGTTTCAAGGGACCTGGCATATATGGCATACGGTTCTTAATATGTTTGCTCACCTTCTTGGAGCTGTGTTTTAACCAAGGTCACCTCTCCGAGAAAGGTTGAATCCCCAGGTAGGGATTTTCCCCTGAAGTTAGGGAGGGAATAAAACCCCTCAACTAAGTGCCAGGCGGGTAGTTAATCACTTAACTACGAACAATCATGCTTAAACTACATAATCTTTTCTCCCTGGAATGGAGATAAGAAACGCCCTAACCTTTGTAATAGAGATTGATGGGATTGAATCAACTGGTATAAATACAGTTGTAACAAGACAGAAACACTCAGAACTTAGAACACAGAACTCATGAGACAGAATTCAGAAGACGGAGCCTGGAGACAGAAGAACTTCGCTGGAGAGAACATGGCAATAGACCCTGGACTGAACCTGACTATAGAACATGGCAAGAGAACCTGACTAGAACCTGGTGACTGAACCTGACTGGAGAACCTGGACCGAACCTGGCTGGAGAACTTAAGCAGAACCTCTCTGGAGATCGAGACCAGAACTTGGCTGGAGATCCTGGCTAGGCTGCTGATCAACTGAACGCTGTCTCCGTGTCATTCCTTCTTCGCCGACTCCGTCCACACCTTTGGGGAACCCCGGGACCCGCTGGGGTTGGACCCCAGCATTTGGCGCCCGAACAGGGACCCCTAGGTAAGCGCCCCACACTCGGGACGGATAGGACTCCACCGTAGGAAGAGGGTGGATAGTCTTCGCCAACTCTGTCCACACCTTTGGGAACCCCTGGAACAGGATTCCCTTAGGTAAGCCGCCCCATTGAGAACCTCCACACTCGGGACAGATCAGACTCCACCGTAGGAAGAGGGTGGATAGTCTTCACCGACTCCGTCCACACCTTTGGGAACCCCTGGAAAAGGATTCCCCTAGGTAAGTCTCCCCCCCCCATTGAAAACCCCCACACTCGGGACGGATAGGACTCCACCAGGGTGCTACAGACCCCCCCTATAGAGGATAAGTAGGGTAAGAAGGTGGATAGTACAGAACTTAGATTGAGAAGATGTGCCATACTGAGTCCAAAGAAAGAAGACTCTGTATTGATCCTTAGATTGAGAAGATGTGCCATACTGAGTCCAAAGAAAGAAGACTCTGTATTGATTCTTAGATTGAGAAGATGTGCCATACTGAGTCCAAAGAAAAAAGACTCTGTATTGATCTTTTAACATATGTGCTTGCTAGCAGAGGAATTAAGGTTACTCCCAGTCAGACAGAACGTTTTATACAAGAAGTATGTCCATGCTTTTCTGAGGAAGGAAAGGTAAATGTAATGGCATGGGAGAAGGTAGGCCCAAGGAGCCTTATCCTTAACCCCACTGCAGCCTTTCTACCCTGGGAAAGTGCAGGATTGGCAAGCTCTCCCTGGGATGATAGATCAGGACTCAGGTAGTAGCGGAAAGTGCCAATCCTACTCTTAAAATGGATATAAGAGAGCATTTGAGGTTTTTCTTTTTAATGCTTGCTTTTAAAAAAAAAAAAAGGGGGAATTTGCCAGGAGCCGGTCCATCCTTGCTGTTTCAAGGGACCTGGCATATATGGCATACGGTTCTTAATATGTTTGCTCACCTTCTTGGCGCTGTGTTTTAACCAAGGTCACCTCTCAGAGAAAGGTTGAATCCCCAGGTAGGGATTTTCCCCTGAAGTTAGGGAGGGAATAAAACCCCTCAACTAAGTGCCAGGCGGGTAGTTAATCACTTAACTACGAACAATCATGCTTAAACTACATAATCTTTTCTCCCTGGAATGGAGATAAGAAACGCCCTAACCTTTGTAATAGAGATTGATAGGATTGAATCAACTGGTATAAATACAGTTGTAACAAGACAGAAACACTCAGAACTTAGAACACAGAACTCATGAGACAGAATTCAGAAGACGGAGCCTGGAGACAGAAGAACTTCGCTGGAGAGAACATGGCAATAGACCCTGGACTGAACCTGACTATAGAACATGGCAAGAGAACCTGACTAGAACCTGGTGACTGAACCTGACTGGAGAACCTGGACCGAACCTGGCTGGAGAACCTAAGCAGAACCTCTCTGGAGATCGAGACCAGAACTTGGCTGGAGATCCTGGCTAGGCTGCTGATCAACTGAACGCTGTCTCCGTGTCATTCCTTCTTCGCCGACTCCGTCCACACCTTTGGGGACCCCTGGACCTGCTGGGGTTGGACCCCGGCAGTGCAGCACAGAAAGCGGATTGCAAAGGAGCCTCCGTGTCTGGCCCATCTGTGTGAGGAGCAGCTGGAGACCCCATGCAAGTCCTCTGCTGCCTCTGCCATCTCCGTGCCACCTGCGCCTGCTCAGCCGCCAGCCAGCGGCCCCTTGCTGGCAGCCACCTCCCTCTTCTCCAGGCCCCTGGGCAGAGAACAAGACAGAACAGGAGGGAGAATTCTGGAACCTGGGGTGGGGGGAGCAGGGAACAGATGAAGAGCTTAGTGACCATTTGGTACCAACCCCTCCACTCCCAGTTTACAGATCAGGCAGCTGAGGTCCGGGGAGCTGGGGTGGCGAATGCAAGGGGACTTGGCTGGTGAGAGTGAGGGTGAGGGTGAGAGTGAGGCTGAGGCTGAGGGTGAGGGTCAGGGTGAGGGTGAGGGTGAGGGTGAGGGTGAGGCTGAGGGTGAGGCTGAGGGTGAGGGTGAGGGTGAGGGTGAGGGTGAGGGTGAGGCTGAGGGTCAGGCTGAGGGTGAGGGTGAGGGTGAGGGTCAGGGTGAGGGTGAGAGTGAGGGTGAGGCTGAGGGTAAGGCTGAGGGTGAGGGTGAGGGTGAGGGTCAGGGTGAGGGTGAGGGTGAGGGTGAGGATGAGGGTGAGGGTGAGAGTGAGGGTGAGGGTGAGGGTCAGGGTGAGGGTGAGGCTGAGGGTAAGGCTGAGGGTGAGGGTGAGGGTGAGGGTGAGGGTGAGGGTGAGGGTCAGGGTGAGGGTGAGGGTGAGGGTGAGGATGAGGGTGAGGGTGAGAGTGAGGGTGAGGGTGAGGGTCAGGGTGAGGGTGAGGCTGAGGGTGAGGGTCAGGGTGAGGGTGAGGGTGAGAGTGAGGGTGAGGCTGAGGGTGAGGGTGAGGCTGAGGGTCAGGGTGAGGCTGAGGCTGAGGCTGAGGGTGAGGCTGGGGCTCAGGCTGGCAGCCTCCGCCTCCTGGTGGATTCGGAGCGCAGGGCCTGTTAGTCTCCCTCTCTGTGTCCTGTGCCTCCTCCCCTGCACGTGGTGCACATTGTTTCTTCTGCCCCCAGGCCTGACCCCAGGGCACCCGTTGGAGCAGGCGGCGCAGCGACAGGTCTGCATGTGCAGGTGAGGAGGCTGGCGCAGGAGCAGCACTGCCGCCCAGGACAGCAGCGGGAGCCAGCGGCAGCGTCGGGGCTGGAATGTGCTGCTGAGCCCGGAGGCTGCGCCCTACCCAGGGCTCCGTCTTCCTGAGTGCGGCCCCTTCAGCGGCTCCAAGCGAGACCCAAGGTGCTCTGTCCAGAGGGGTCCCTGGGGGTCAAGGCCACAGGCAGGTCCCTCTTTCCTGCGGCCAGGGCTCTGCCTCTCCGCCAGCTCTGCACGCAGCCCTGGGCTCTGAGCGCCAGGCCCGGAGCTGGAGGCTGGCGGGTCGGAGAGGGCGGCAGCTGACGGCCCGGCCTGGGGCTCCGCACGCACAGCGCGGCCGCGGACAGGCTCCCTCCGCACGGAGAGCGTCTCCGGGAGACCCGCCAGCCTCCCTCCTGCCCAGCTTGGGGGTAGGGCGGCGGGCAGCTCACAAAAGGATTTCCTTTCAACCCGCCTCCCTTGGTTTTTAAAATATATTTTCATTGATTTCAGGAGGAAGGGAGAGATAGAATATCAAACAACAACGCTGAGAGAGAACCGTGGACCGGCGGCCCCGTCAGCGCTTTCCCCGAAGCGGAGCGAGCTGCTCCCGCAGGAGGCGGCGGCACCGGCTGGGCCCACTCGCAGGGACAGGGCTCCTGGGGACGCCGCTGTGGGTGCGTTTTCTCGAGGACGAGGAGGACGAGGAGGACGAGGACGAGGCTTCTGCGCCGTGACTTGTCCCCGCTCGGCTCGGCCGGTCCCCGGGCGGCTCTGAGGGGCAGCGCAGGGGGCTTCTGGAGTCCCTCTTGCCTGTTCGAGGGCCCCTTCGCCGCCCGCCCCGCCCACGAGGTGCGCTCGGACACTCGCCTGGGTTTGCTGTCAACCTGCAATGCCGGAGGCCACACATCTGAACGCCATAGAGAGCTTAGCTGTCAGCTGGCTCCATCGGAGACCCAGACACCCACATTCAGAAGCATTTGCACGCTCCGTAGCTGGCCAGGGGAGTGCTGGGCACTCGATAAAACAGGGCGCTGTGCGGAGAATGCTGTGGGGTGGGAGTGCGCCCCGACACCCCCACCGGCAAAAGCTGCCCATGGGTCAGCGCCCACAGCCGCTCCTCCAGAGTGACCCCCCGCCCCCTGCACTCCATCTCCCCACCTGGCCAGGTGTCCCGCCGCCTGAGCACATCCCTCTGCTGACCTGCGAGCTCCCCCAGGGCAGAGGAAGCCTCCCTTCAGCTCCGGCAGCACCCGGACCCAGGTAGGCGGGCAGCACCCGGACCCAGGTAGGCGGGCAGCACCCTGACCCAGGTAGGCGGGCAGCACCCTGACCCAGGTAGGCGGGCAGCACCCTGACCCAGGTAGGCGGGCAGCACCCGGACCCAGGTAGGCGGGCAGCACCCTGACCCAGGTAGGCGGGCAGCACCCGGACCCAGGTAGGCGGGCAGCACCCGGACCCAGGTAGGCGGGCAGCACCCGGACCCAGGTAGGCGGGCAGCACCCTGACCCAGGTAGGCGGGCAGCACCCTGACCCAGGTAGGCGGGCAGCACCCGGACCCAGGTAGGCGGGCAGCACCCGGACCCAGGTAGGCGGGCAGCACCCGGACCCAGGTAGGCGGGCAGCACCCTGACCCAGGTAGGCGGGCAGCACCCTGACCCAGGTAGGCGGGCAGCACCCGGACCCAGGTAAGGGCAGAGTTGCTAGCTCCCTAAGGGCTTGCTGGTGGGTGTGCAAACCCTCATCCCTAAGGAGTTAGAGAACAAGTGGGGGGGGGCGCCTCTTTTCCCCTGGGGGGCCAGGAATGGGCACAGTTGCACAGGGGAGTTTTCCATGGGAGGCTTGTTAGGCCAAATTCTTTTAAACCTTTAAGTAGTCTGCTTTGCCCGGAGGGCATGGCTCAGGGGTTGAGCATCGACCTATGAACCAGGAGGTCATGGTCCATTCCTGGTCAGGGCACAGGCCCGGGTTGTGAGCTCGATCCCCAGTGTGGGGTGTGCAGGAGGCAGCCGATCAGTGATTCTCTTCATCGTTGATGTCTCTCCCTGAAAAGGTATTAAACAAATAAGTAAATCATTTGCTTTGATGAGAACCCTAAGAACAGCATGGTGCCTGCTCCTGGCTTGGGAAGGTCCAAGCCGTGTGGAGGCAGCGTCCCAGGTGTGCGGGTCACCGTGCTCATGGGGGTGGACGCGTTGTCAGAGCCCACAGCTAGTCGTGTGTGTGTGTGTGTGTGTGTGTGTGTGTGTGTGTGTGAATGGGGTGGTGCTGCATGTGTGGTCAGTTGTGTGATGACGGGGCTGTGGGGACTGGAGTGGATGTGGGCACCACCTGGCACGCTGCTGCCCTGGGGTGAGGGATGGGTGTGTGCGGGGTGTTCTCCCAGCAGGCAGCGGGACACTTGCTGAGGGATCCCTGAGGGGCCCCATCCCATCAGAGAGAGGGGACAGGGAGCAGGCGTGGCCCGGGCTCTGGGAGGCCAACACCTCTGGCACCTGGGACCCCAAGGCCCTTGCACCTGGAAGCCACACACAGCCTGCCCCTCTCTGGCCCGGGGCCTTTGAGAGATGGTCCCACCACTTCACCTCCCCTGGGACTCTGTTTGGAAGGTCTACCCTCAGGCCCATCCCTCCCTCTCTCCCACTGCCCAGAGCAGACACCAAATGTTTCTCGGTTTCCTCTAGAAAAATCCTGGGAGGTCTGTTTACAGCTGCAGCCAGCGCCTCCCATCTGTGCTGGCTCAGCGGAGAGAGCGGAAACGCAGGCACTGGAGTTCGCTGGGATTCCGAGCACAGCAGCGCTTCCCGGTCTCCGGTCTCCGCACAACTGGCCACCAGAGAGCGAGCTCATCCTTCTACAGAGCCCAGTGCCGGTCCCCGTGTGCACAGGTGTGCACGGAAGCAACCCTGAGCATGCTTCCTCAGGTACACAGAGCCCACCATGCAAGGATGCCACACACGTGTGCCGCCGGCGTCCCCAGACACGCAGGAAGCACACTCTGATTCAGCACGCCCACACAGGCATGCGGTCCCTCAGGTGTGACTCACTCCGGCCACCACAGAACCCACCGAGCCAGGCAGGCCACACCTGCTTCCAGCTGCACCGGCAGCCTCGGCACAGCACAGGCCTGCCCTCCCCCCGACGGAGCCTGCCCTCCCCACTCCTTGGCCCCAGCGCTCTGGATGCTCTCCCCATCAGGTGATCTGGAGGTACCCTCAGCACCTGTGTCGCTGCTGTTGGCAGGAGGTCTGTGAGGCCTGTCCGTTCGAACATTCTGGACTCCACGCCTATTTCTCTCGGGCTGCTGGGATTGGGACAGGCCACCGGCACAGGCCTGCAGGCTCAGGCCCGCGGGGGAAGGAGGAAAGCCAGGCTCTCTGGGAGGCCTGCCCATGCGAGGAGATGGGACGGACGGACGCCTGTGTTCCAGGCCCTGGCTGGGCAGGCGTAGGACGGCCACCATGTGCTGCGACACTAGGACTTGTGCCTAGAAGGAGAAGACAGGCGTGGCTGAGCCCGGAGGTCACGGTCCGATTCCGGGTCAGGCACATGCAGGGTTGCAGGCTCGATCCCGTGTGGGTCATGCAGGAGGCAGCCAAGCAGTGATTCTCTCTCATCATTGATGTTTCTCTCTCTCTCCCTCTCCCTTCCTCTCTGAAATCAATAATAATAATAACAATAATAACACTAATAATATATTAAAAACGGGTGGCTAAAACGGGAGGAGGCTGCCCAATGTGCAAGGGTTAACCTGGCTGGGGTGGGGGGGAGGTGGCTCAGACACAGGCCTGGAGAGGGTGTGGCCCTGAGAAGCTCCCCAGTTAGAGGGGCTGCCATGCCTGGCGGGGAGGGGCCCAGCTACCTATCTGCTGCCCATCATACCCCCGACTCAGCCCCTCTCCCTGCATCTGCTTCCCACGCAGCCACGCCAGGCGTCCTGGAGGCTGAGTGGGACTCAGCTGGTGTAGCTGCCACGTGCCCCGCTGGGGGCAGGGCTGGGCACTGGAGTGCCTCCTCTTCTGACCTGCCTCTTCCATTCCTGCACCCCACCTCTCTCATGGGTTCTGGAGCCCCTCCCCTGCAGGAACACATCTGTCCCATGGCTGGCCCCTCCCTCGCCTCCTTCATTCCTCCAGGCCTCTCCTCCATCGGCAGTGGCTGCCTCTTCTCTTTTTGTAAAACCAGGCGTCCCAGATCCCCACCCAGGTGGTGGGAGGGGAGAGGAGCAGGCAAAGGATGGGGAGAGGGCAGATGGGCAATAGACAGCGGAAGGAGCAGTAAGAACTGGCACCTACTCAGGCATGGGAAGGAGGGACCCTTTAGCGTGCTGCAGGGTACCCAAAAAATGAGGCGGGGGTGGGGGGTGGGAGGGGGCAGGGGCAGAGCTCCTGCTTAGCTGCATACCCATTTTAAGGCTCTGCCTAGCCCCCATGGGGACCAGACCTAGGTCCTTGGCCTCTCTGGCAATGTACCCCAAAGTTCTCATCTTCTCAGGGCCAGACCAGGATTCTTAGGCCCTTCCCTTGGAGGGGTGCCCTGGCCTCAGGGCCTCCCCCCTCCACCTGCACATGGGGCTCTCCTGGTCCTAAGGAATATCCAGCCTCCCGGGTCGCCCTAGCTCCCCCCGCCCCTTCTCCCCTCCCCTCCCCCCTCTAGTTTGCTGCCCTACCCCCTCTCTGCAGCCTGCTGCTTGCTTGTACCTCGCTGGTCCACACTCCTGCTAATCCATGATCTGGTCATAATGCACTTGGTCGCACGCCTCAGGGCATAACGGCTAATTAGCATATTCCTCTCTTATATCGGATTGATTTCAGAGAGGAAGGGAGAGGGAGAGAGAGAGAGAAACATCAATGATGAGAGAGAATCATGGGTCGGCTGCCTCCTGCACGCCCCACACTGGGTACCCAGCCTGAAACCTGGGCATGTGCCCCGACCAGGAATCCAGCTGTGACCTCCTGGTTCACAGGTCGACGCTCAACCACTGAGCCACGCTGGCTGGACTGTATCTCAGTTTCTTAGATGCACAGTGGAGACCCCTGACCCCTGTAGCACGGTTGTGGGGTCAGTCTGCGGAGTGCCAGCCTGAGGACAGCAGGAGGCCCCTGGCAGACAATTCCATCTCCTTCCCCCTCCCTCCTCTAACCTCACGTCAGCCAGAGCGGAGCCAGCTGGCCCCCCGCCCTGGGACGAGGCACATGGCCTTGACTCAAGGGCAAAGTACCTACAGGAGTTTCTGATTAACTCAGGAACTGCCTCCTCCCAGCAGCCCAGCTGCTGTGGGCGGGGCGGGGAGGGGCAGGGAGGTGGGAGGGGAGGGGGCAGGGAGGCTGCTGAAGGGCAGTGCAGGAAGGAGACTGGGAAGCTCAGGAGTCCAGGGAGGGTGTGGGCCGGGGAAGGCTGAGGCCTTGGCCTCTTCCCACTGCCTCTCTGCAGCCCTGAGCGCTGAGGCCTGCACTGGCTCCGCTGGGCACGCTGGCCCCTGAGCCTCTATGGCAGCGGTTCTCAACCTGTGGGTCGCGACCCCTTTGTCGGTTGAACGACCCTTTCACAGGGGTCGCCTAAGACCATCCTGCATCTCAGATATTTACATGACGATTCATAACAGTAGCAACATGACAGTTAGGAAGTAGCAACGAAAATAATTTTATGGTTGGGTCACCACATGAGGAACTGTATTTAAAGGGCCAGAAGGTTGAAAACCACTGCTCTATGGGAGGTTGAATTCCTGAGATTGAAAGGCCTTGGGTGGCCCTGGTTGGTTTGGCTCAGTGGACAGAGCATCAGCATGAGAGCTGAAGGGTCCCGGGTTCAATTCCGGTCAAGGGCACGTACCTCGGTTGCAGGCTCTATCCCGGCCCTGGTTGGGGTGCGTGCAGGAGGCAACCAATCAATGTGTCTCTCTCTCTGTCCCCCTTCCACTCTCTCCCTAAAACAAAAAAGCCAATGGAGAACTATCCTCTGGTGAGCAGTGACAAAAACATGCTGGTCTCAGCCCCAACGGACCAGACCCGCCTTTTCCCCAGGAGCAAGGTCGCCCTGGCTCTGGAGGTCAGTGTCCGGAGAGCACTGGGTGCGGCTGTGGGGAGAGGAGCGTGCTGTTCCCTGAAGCATCCCGGATGCTCATGATGCTCACGTCAGGGTGTCCCTAAGGACCAGGGAGCCCTCGGCCCCCGGGGCAAAGCGCTCCGACCCAGGAGTGGCCAGCCTGCAGGTCCTCCAGATGAGCCTCCCGGCCGGCACCGGCTCCCGCTGCATAACGGGGCTTGCTCAGGACTCTGAGAATTCCTCAGGGTTCAAGGGTCATTCCTGACGTCAAGTGAGCAGTTCCCCGCCCCCCACTCAGAGGATCAGCCAAACCCTGGGGAGGTCTCAGCTGCTGGTCTCCCCCCTTCCCCCCCAGTTAGCACTCCAGCCTGTGACCCGGCCAGGACTCAGGCCATGGGCTGCCAGGGCCCGTGAGCAGCCCGAAGAGCCGGCCCTTTGTGCTGCACAAAGCCTTGGGAGAGGAGTACATTTTTGGCACATTTAGAAAGATTTCTTTCTTATAATGAGTCGCAGAGGAGGAGAGGGGAGGGAGGGTGAGACAGAGAGGCCAAAGGCAGGCTTGGGAAGAAAGGAGGAGGCGGTGAGGCCTGGAGGGCCTGCGAGCAGATGGGGAAACGCACAGGGCACCAGAGGTGAGGAGGCGCGGAGAGGAGGGCTCTTAGGGCAGAGGGAAACGGTTCTCTCTTGAATGGCATGGGGACTAGAGGGGCTGACTTCCATGTAGTCAGAAACACATGTTTAACTTTTTATATATATATATATTGATTGATTTCAGAGAGGAAGGGAGAGGGAGAGAGAGAGAAACATCAATGATGAGAGAGAATCATGGATCAGCTGCCTCCTGCACGCCCCACACTAGGGATTGAGCCCACAACCCGGGCACGTGCCCTGACCTGGAATTGTACCTGTGACCTCCTGGTTCATAGGTCAACACTCAACCACTGAGCAACACCAGCCAGGCAGGGCCCCGTTTAACTTTTGGCTCTCCCAGCGCTTAACTACCAATAGCCTACTGTGGCCCGGAAACCCGGCGGAGAGACGAAAAGTGAGTTAACACACATTATGTATGTTATGAGCTATGTGCTGTGTTCTGATAAGAGTGAGCCAGAGAGAGGAACATGGCATTGAGAAAGTCACAGGAAGAGAAAGGGCACACACGGTGCGATCGGGGAAGCCTGGGCGTCGCGGCCTCGCAGTCACCTGCGCTGCTCAGGTCGGGCCATGGCGTCGCCTCCCGGGCCTCCTGCAGAGGAGGGGCCTGCTGGTGGGAGGCACAGGGGTGGGTGAGAGGAAGATGCTGGGAAAGGCGCTGACTTCCATTTTTCATGCGAGAAAAACAAGACTCAGATGCTGGTGAGCCCCAGCTGGTGTGCTCAGTGGGTAGAGCGTCGGCCTGCGGACTGAAGGGTCCCGGGTTCGATTCCAGTCAGGGCACATGCCGGGTTGTGGGCTGGATCCCCAGTGTGGGCCATGCAGGAGGCAGGAATCAGTGATTCTCCCTCATCATTGATGTTCCTCTCTCTCTCTCTCCCTCTCCCTTCCTCTCTGAAGTCAACAAAAGTATATTTAAACAAACAAAAAAATCAATAGTTAATTATTTTGTAATTTACTTGAAAAAGATTTATTGCCTGCCTATTGTGTGCCAGGCACAGAGTTGGGCCAGTGCCGGGAACTCAGTAATGACCACCTCGTCGCGACCATGTCTCGAAGCTTCCAGACAAGTGAGAGCCCAGGCCAGGCAGTGACCCCACAGGAGGCGCTGCTATTTTGCAGAGGTCAGGGGCTTGCAGAGGTCACAAGGCAGGTGAGGAGGGGGCCCTCACCCCTCAGTTCTCAGGCTCTGAGCCTTGCTTTTGTCTCTTGTCGGCCTGGTGCCTGCAGGAGGAAGGGCTGAGGGCGACCTGGGCCCGGTGGTGGGGCGGGCTCCTGTGTCTCCTCGAGAAAGCTCCTCCCAGGCCAGGGGAAGGTCTGTGCTTAGTGCCCTGCTCCCCAGGGAGGGGCCCCGGGAGGGCGGGAAGGCATCTAGGCCCGGGGCACTGGGCTCCTGCCAGCCTGGCGCGTGGCGAGGCTGGCGGGCAGAGCGCCCCCTTCATGTCCTGGCCCCCTTCCTCCCTTCACGTCTTCCGCCTCTGCCTCCTCCTGGTGTGTCCCCCTCCTCATCTTTCCCAGGTCCCCCTCCCGCGCTCCCCAGCTCCATGACTTCCCCTCCTCTTTCTCCCTTTTCCTTTCCCCTCCGTTTCCTCCCACTGTTCCCACCAGTTGGTCTTCCTCCTTCCTCCTCCTCCTCCAGCTTCTCCTTGGAGCTCATTGCGTAAGGGGGGAAGACCAGGCTGACGTGTGAAAATGAGGCTCCATCGCCATGGTGATGCTAATTCACCGACTTCAAAGGAAATGGCTCCTGTTAAAACTAACAAGCTGGAGCGGGGCCCCAGGAGGGCCCAGTGCCAGGAGGGAGGGAGCCCCATCTTCACTGGCTTCTCACACCCCCCTCCGCCCTGGGCTTCCCTGCAGCCTCAGGCCTGGGGGGGGAGCCTGGGAGGGGCCTGGGAGGGGCCTGGGAGGAGCCTGGGAGGGGACTGAGAGGGGCCTGGGAGGGCCCTGGGAGGGCCCTGGGAGGGCCCTGGGAGGAGCCTGGGAGGGCCCTGGGAGGGCCCTGGGAGGGGCCTGGGAGGAGCCTGGGAGGGCCCTGGGAGGGGCCTGGGAGGGCCCTGGGAGGGGCCTGGGAGGGGCCTGGGAGGGCCCTGGGAGGAGCCTGGGAGGGCCCTGGGAGGGGCCTGGGAGGGGCCTGGGGGGAGCCTGGGAGGGGACTGAGAGGGGCCTGGGAGGGCCCTGGGAGGGCCCTGGGAGGGCCCTGGGAGGGCCCTGGGAGGAGCCTGGGAGGGCCCTGGGAGGGCCCTGGGAGGGGCCTGGGAGGAGCCTGGGAGGGCCCTGGGAGGGGCCTGGGAGGGCCCTGGGAGGGCCCTGGGAGGGGCCTGGGAGGGGCCTGGGAGGGGCCTGGGAGGAGCCTGGGAGGAGCCTGGGAGGGGCCCCGGAGGGGCCTGCAGGAGCCTGCTCTTGATGCCACCGCCATCTCACACTGAGTGCAGCAGCAATGACCCCGCAGAGGCCTCAGCAGCTCCGCCTGTGGCTCTGGGCTTGAACCACCTGTGCTTCGGGGGTGCTTCCCGTTCACGCAAATGCTCTGCTGCGTCCTAAGCAGGTGGATGCAAGTCTTGCGGGGTGACCGGCCTCCTGAAGGGCTGCTGGGGCCAGGGCTGCCCCAGACCTCATGCTTATTGGCTCAGAGCCCACGGGCTGCTGGCGGTCCGCTCACCCTACATCTCAGGGTTCCAGGCATGAGAAAGGGTCCAGGGCAAGAACCTACTTAAGGCCCTGGCCGCTGTGGCTCAGTGGATAGAGCGCCGGCCTGCGGACTGAAGGGTCCCGGGTTTGATTCGGGCCAAGGGCGCACACCTCCGTGGCAGGGTCCCGGCCTTGCTAGGGGCATATGGGAGGCAACCAATCGATGTGGCTCTCTCACATCGGTGTTTCTCTGTCTCTCCCTCTCCCTTCCACTCTCTAAAAATCAATGGGAAAATATCCTCGGGTGAGGATTTAAAACACACACACCTACTTAGAGATGGATTTGGGCAGAGCTAGGTATGGCTAGTTGAAGGATACCCCCACAGGCCTCGAACCGGGGGCGGGGGATGCCTAGCTCTGGGAAGGGGCCGGTCTTGGTTCCAAAGTGCAAGTAGGTCAGCGAGCCCCTGGCCCCGTGTCAGCGCGTGTCCGGCTCCGTGTGGTCAGCTGCTCACGCTTTACTCCCAAGTGGGAGCCACGCCCGGTTTGTGCACAGCCCGGGACTGCCCGAGTGGCCAGCTCTCCTCCGCCCGTGAGAACGTGCCGAATGGAGCCCAGCCGGTCGGAAGGAGAGCTGTGAGGTCCGCCAGATGAAGGGACCCTCACCACCCAGAGAGAAGGCCAACGGAAGACCAGTAGGGGGCGCCTTTCTCAGAGGAGTTTGTGGTTCTAATCCACAGGCAGAGGCCAACACGGGAAGCCTTTCTGTAACCAGACACCCAGGGGTCCGGCCGCCTGTCACTACCTGAGCCAAGTCGGCAGAGACGGTGAATCCTGTGAGCGTGTGTTCCAGTCCTGCCGGCAGCGTGGAGAGCAGCAGGCCGCCCGCAGAAAGCTGCCCCCGCCCCCAGCTGCTGTATTGGGTAGAAGGACAGAGATCACAGGGGAAGGAGGCAGAGGGTGTGCCAGATGGGCCGTTCACAGGCAATGCGGCTGGACATGCAAAGGCCTGCGGGTGAGCAAAGGCCTGCGGGTGAGCAAAGGCCTGCGGGTGAGCAAAGGCTGGGGCCTTGACGGGCTGGGGGCTCTGGTCTCTGCAATGAGGCTGCCCGTCTTTCATGATCACAGGCAGCTCCTGGTGGGGGGATGGGCCGCATTCCCAGGTGAGCCCCCGGGTCCCACGGCAGCTCCCAGCCAGGTGAGCATGCGCCTCTGCAACCAGAACAGCGATCCCGGCCACAGAGCAGGACTCACCGTCCTCAGTCACAGCTGGCCCCGCGTTCGGTTTCTGCCCCATCATTTCCTGACAGCCCTCCCCTCTCCCTCTGACCTTCCAGAGGGAGGCCAACTCCCGCTCCTCTGCAGTCCCCTGAAATATCTAGCGAGCCCTCCGGCGAGTAAAGCGGGGCCAGTCGAGCAGGAGAAGAAATGCCTAGAAGACGGAGCCCAGGCTGGTCTGTTGCCTTCTGATGAAGCAAGCCTGGCGGGGAGCTCGGAGGAGAGCCTGGGGTTGCAGGGGAGTAGCCGTGGCGGCCGCCCACAGTCACGTGTGCCCGAGGCTTCAGAGCTGCTCCCCCCCCCTCCAGGTGGGCCCCGAAGCCTTGGGGGCCTCCCCGCTTGGTCCTGGGTTTTCCATGGTGTTAGGTTAGGTGGCTCAGGAGGCGGCGTAGGAAATAAGAGTCGAGTGAATCAGAAAAGAAAGAAAGGGAAGGCTTATTCTGCGCCCCGGCGACGCGCGGACCGGAAAGACAGGGCTCGCGCATCCGCGCCCACAGGAGGGGGCGCTTTTTTATGCGGTTGGGTGGGGGGGGGGGGCGTGAGCTGAGGAAGTTCCCGCTGCAGGGTCGGCAGGGTGCTCAGGAAGGAGTCAGTGTCTGTGTGGGGGTCGTGGATTCAGGGAGAAGCCGGTATCTGTGTCTGGCGCTGATCGGTTAGACATGCCAGGGAGGGTCCGTTATCTCGGCACGTCTGCATGCGCCCGGTCCTGGGCTCTCCGACCTAACAGATGGACCCAGAGGAGGCCTTCTCTGGGCTGGGCCGTGTGCCTCCCGTGTGAGGGGAGAGCCTAGAGCGCTGAGTGTGTCACCAGCACTGGGACCGGAACTCGCCTCCCCTCCCGGGCTGGGCCCTTTGGGGTGAGCTGCAGTCCAGGCCCGCCGGCGTCTGCACACATCGCTGCCTCGCCCCCGAGTCGTGTCTCTGGAATGCGGATGTGCAGTGGCCAGGAGAGAGGCAGTGGCTCAGCGCCCCGGCCGGGAGCCCGGCCCCGGCGTCCCACCCTCAGGCCCGCTGGCTTTTTGCTGTGTGCTCAGCCCAGTGCTTCCATCCCAGCATCTCAGGGCCCTGGCAGCCCTGGGAGTCGGTCATGATCTCAGTGACCAGGGAACCCGGGGTCTCCCGGCTGTTTGCAGGGCTGGGGTTTCCCAGAGGGCGGTGAGGGGTGCCCCTCCTCTGGTTGTTGCTGGGGGACACCTGCGGAGCCCGGGCTTCTCCAGTGGGAGGGGGACCGGGCGAGTGCACAGCAGTAATCAGACTCTGGGAATGGGCTCAGCGGGCTGTGGGGCGACCTTTCCTCCTGGAGGAAACATCACTGAGGCCCCAGCCTTCGGGACCCTGAGCTGACCCCGAGGAGCCTCTCCAGCCCCTCCCTTAGCAAGTCAGCCTGGGACTGTGGAGGCTCCCAGGGACCCGCTCCAGCCAGCAGCGTGGCCCTGGGCCTTCCCCCTCACCTCTGAAGGCCCTGCCTCCCAGCTCCTGGGCTCTGTGTGTGGAGCTGACATCACAGGGAGCAGCACCAGAGCCCGCACGGCTCTCCAGGAGGAAGCACAGCGCAGGGCCGCCGGTCCTCGGGAGAAACCTGCAAAGGGGGTCCCTTCTGACCCTCAGGGTTGGAGGTCACGGTTCATTTCGGGTCAGAGCACAGGCCTGGGTTGCGGGCTCGATCCCCAGTGTGGGGAGTGCAGGAGGCAGCCGATCAGTGGTTCTCTCTCATCATTGATGCTTCTCTCTCACTCCCTCTCCCTTCCTCTCTGAAATAAATAAAAACATATTTTGGATCTATCATTTTTAAAAAAGAAAGGTGTTGCTTCCTGCCGCCAGGGCGGGGGGGGGAGGGGAGGGTGGGGAGGGGGAAGAGGCAGGAAGTTGCACAGGAAGATGGAGGGAAGGGTGGGCCATTGGAGTGAAGCCACAGCAGAGGAGAGGGCTTGCCCTGTGGACAGAAGGCTGCGGTCCCCGTGGTGCTGCTTCCGGGATCCAGCCCTGGGCCTCATCCCTGGGAACAGGGCGACAGCGCGGGCCGCTGACACTGGTGCCTCTCCCAGGCCCGCCCGGCCCGCTGCCTCCGTGTCCCTCACACCAGCCCACGGCCCTCCTCTCTGAGAGGCTTCCTCCGCCCATGGCTCTATCCGGACCTCTGCCTGGGCTGCTGCCTCAGCCCGCGGGGTGGCACCCAGGAGCCTCAGTGGCTGGAAAGGGCTGTCCCTCTGTCTCATGAAGGCCGATTCCTTCTCTGGGCCTTGGGCCTTCCTGCCTCAGCCCCCCACCCCCACCCCCCCCACCCCCCCTACCTTGAGCTCGCCCTGCACTCAGCAACGCTTACTAGTATTTGCTCATTAACCTCAGTATCTGACTCAGTTTTGCCCTTGGCCTTTGCAAAGTGAATGCAATGGGCCTGGGCCTCTCTCCATCTTTTAGAATCTTGGTCGAGCGTCCAAGTGCCCGTCAGCCTCTGCACATGCGAGCCTCTGTCTCCAGGTGGCTGCGTCTGCAGGGCCTCGGAGGCCCAGCTGGGGCCCAGGCCGCGGCTGCCTCAGGGCTGCCCGTCTGTGCTGAGCACAGGAGCTGCAGGCGAGGTGGAGAGAAGGCCCGTCTGACAGGAGGCAGCAGGGAGGGTCCTCTGGCCAAACCCGGAGGCCAAGTCAGGGCAGTGGAGGACGGAAGTGTTCTTCAGGGAGAGGATCTGGGCTGGGTACCAACATTGCAAGGAGAAAAGAACTGGATTTTTTTCTGGGTTTTGTGAATTCTAGAGAACGGTTTCTTCAGTGTGACTTCTTGCACCCTTACCGGAGGCTCTCAAACATCTTCCCAGGAGGGCCTCCCTGTCTCCCGCTGTTCCTAGTCCCCTTCTCCTCTAGCCTCTGGCTCAACTTTTATATTATTTCATTTTTTAATATATTTTTATTGATTTCAGAGAGGAAGGGAGAGGGAGAGAGAGAGATAGAATCATCAATGATGAGAGAGAATCACTGATCGGCTGCCTCCTGCACGCCCGACACTGGGGATCGAGCCCACAACCCGGCAGGTGCCCTGACCAGAATCCAACCCGGGCCCTTTGAAGCATAGTGGTCCCTCCTTTGGAAAAACTGCTGTTTGAACGCCTCTGTTATTCTTAGCCTCTTATTCTGTAGGTCAGCTCTGTTGTTTTTAGACTGTAAAATAACTTTGTTTTTTGCTTGAATAGAAAAGATAAAATTAATGTCTGACCTTGCAGGTAGCCATCCAACTGGTACGCTGATATTGATGCCAGGTGCCTGTATAGATATGTACTCAAGGTTACACGTTGTCTACAAAAATAACTTACTCAAAGAACTAGAAGGATATAAAAAGGAAATACTCCCTCCTGTGTTGTTCAGAATTGGACAGAGGTAATCTGCTCTGAACCTGTGGCAATACAGCAATTGGCTCATTGGGCGTCTTGTCCAGATCACTGATTTGCGATACAACACCTTCAGTCCACAGGCCAGCTCTCTATCCACTGAGCTGAACCAGCTAGGGCTCAACTTCTTTTTTGAATCCTCACGCAAGGAGAGAGAAAAAGAGAGAGAGGGAGAGGGAGAGGGAGAGAGAGAGAGAGAGAGAGAGAGAGAGAGAGAGAGAGAGAGGAACACTGATGTGAGAGAGGAACATTGATGTGAGAGAGAAACATCGATTGGCTGCCTTCTGCATGTGCTCGAACTCGGGGCTGAGCCTGCACCCGGGCATGTGCCCTGACCCAGAGGGGGTCTAACCAGCAGCTGTGGGCGCACAGATGACACGCAGACCACCCAGCCACTCTGGCCGCGCTCATTTTGTTTTTTGCTTTTTTAGCTTCAGGCAGTCTTTGGATGGGAATCCCCACATTTTGCTGATGAAAAAATAAAGACTTAGAAAACTCTGGTGATTTACCTACAGATTCATGCAAGCAAGGCCGGAGCTGGGAAACTGACCGGGCCAGTCCCCTGCCCTCACACAGATGTGCTGTGTGGGTGTCTGCCTGCAGCTCAGGACTCTGCACGGCCTTGTCTCAGGAGGAGGCACTGCCTGTCACCCTTCTGGGGGAGCAGCCATCTTGGCACCGATGGTGGCTATGGGGGCATCCCAGATCAATAAAAGGCTGGTGCGGCCTGAGCACGGGTGGAAGTCCTTCCCCTTGAGTTGGACTTGCCCGCCTGGCCCCCCAATATTCCCAATTATCTCTTGTCTCTTCTCTTTCATTTGTGTGCGGCTCCCCTTCCAGGTCCTGAACCCTGAACCACGCGGGATGTGGGAAGGAAACACTCAACACCAGGGGAAAAGATAAAGTTTTAAAAAGGTGAGGTGGAGCAAGCAGAGGGTCAGGGGCCTGTGTTCTAGGCTTGACTCAGCCCTTTACCAGTTAGGTCTGGGGAGAATAGCACTGTCAACCTCCCGCGAGTGAGACTAGAAGACGTGCTGGGTATTGGCATGAGTGGAAGGCTGTGAGGGGCCATGTCACTCCTATACCAACCCGGGGAGTCAGGAATGCTCAGACACATTCCCGCCATCAGCAATGTGCTTACCAGGGGAGGGTCGAGGGCCTGTGAGTGGCTATCAAGGAGACAGTCTGTCCACAGATCGGGAAGGTGGGACGATGGTCACACTGCCGGCTCGAGTCCCTGGGGAGCCACCGAGGGCCACTCTCCTCCGTCCACCTCAGCGAGGTCCCTGGAGGGAGGGGTGGGCGAGTTCTGTCCTTTTCTGAATCCCGGGGAGTGTGTCCCAGTCACACGGAGGCTGAGTTGGGGCCGGGCCATGCGTGTGTTTTCAACTCACTAAAGGGTCAGGGAGGTCTTGGCAGCCACAAAAGGTTGGAGGAAAGTGCACTTGTTCACCTCCGAGTGCCAACAGAGAAAGGAGGCCCATGGTGCTGCCGAGGCCGAGCTCGGTCTCCTCCCTCTTGTCTCTCTCTTCAATTTCCTGCCCTTTCCCTAAAGTCCTTTTTGTTGGTTGGTTGGTTTTGTTGTTGTGAATCCTCACCAAAGGACACTTTTCCATTGATTTTTAGAGAGAGAGGGAGGGAGGAGGAGAGACAGGGAGGAACATCGATGTGAGGGAGACACATCGATTGGTTGCCTTCCACACATCCCCAACCAGGGAGCGGGATCCCACCCCCATCCAAGGAATGTGCCCTTGACTGGATCGAACCTGGGACCCATCAGTCCGCAGACCGACGCTCTATCCCAGGGGTCCTCAAACTTTTTAAACAGGGGGCCAGTTTACTGTCCCTCAGACCGTTGGAGGGCCGGACTATAGTTTAAAAAAAAACTATGAACAAATTCCTATGCACACTGCACATATTATTTTGAAGTAAAAAAACAAAACAGGCACAAATACAACATTTGTATTTGCATGTGGCCCTCGGGCCGTAGTGTGAGGGCCCCTGCCTATCCACTGAGCTACACCGGCCAGGGCTAAAGTCCCTCTTTCAGGTTCCCTGGACCAGTGTTCCTATTCCTTCCCTTCCCACAGAAAGCCCTCCCATCTATGGCCCTGGACTTGACCAGACGCTCGCGGGGACTCCCTCTGGGTGCAGTTGCTGGCTCAGGAGAGCAGCAGTGGGCCCCCTGGGCCCCTCGTCTCCCACAGACAGCGAGGCTGAGGCCTCATTCCCCGAGAAACAAGCACATCTCCCCTCATGGTGAGCACCAGTGTTTTTTGTCTTATTTTCCCAGAGCCCCCACAGCCTGCTCTCATGGGAGGAGGTCCCCTTCTCCTCGTAAGGGGAGACTGTCTCCTTGATAGCCATTCACAGGCCCTCGACCCTCCCCTTGTAAGCATTCACAGGTCAGCAAGGAATAACTTTTGAGAAACCTTAGTAACAGCCTATTCTCAGGGTCACTCACGCGCAGGTTCTTGGGTTGGGAACAAACCCAGCAGGTCATGTTGTCCCGCCTCCTGCCTCAGGCTGTTTACTGTTCTCCTGTCTACCACATATTCCTCCACTCATTTACTCATCTACCCACCCCCCGCCCACCCAACCCTCCATCCTTTATGAAAAAAAAAAATGAGTAATATAGGGAGTCTTTCCTTTAAGAACTCATGGCATAGTCCTTGTGAAAATTATATATTTTTTCTTATTGATTTCAGAGAGGAAGGGAGAGGGAGAGAGAGAGAAACATCAATGATGAGAAAGAATCATGGATTGCTGCCTCCTGCATGCCCCACACTGGGGATCGAGCCCACAACCCGGGCCTGTGCCCTGTCTGGGAATCTAACCACCACCTCGTAGTTCATATGTTGACGCTCAACCACTGAGCCACACTGGCTGAGCATGGTATAGTCTTGTCAAGGGTTCCAATGCCTAACCATCAGGAGTATTTTCTCATGTCTAATCTAAGCATCTAATGTCATACACTGTCCATGTCTAATTTCTCAATTCAATCCACTGTCTTCCTGTTGTACATAAAGACAAAGCAGGCCACTCACTCCTGTATGTGAGCGCATACGTAGTCCTGCAGGTATTTAGGAGGGGCCTCTGTTTTGGATGGACTGAAAGTGCCCCTGCATTTTGTTTTGTTTTTTTGCTTTTTTAAATTTTATTTTATATTTTTATTGATTTCAGAGAAAAACGGAGAGGGAGGGAGAGATAGAAACATCAATGATGAGAGAGAATCATTGACCAGCTGCCTCCTGCATGCCCCCACTGGGGATTGAGCCCGCAACCTGGCCATGTCCCCTTGACCGGAATTGAACCTAGGACCCTTCAGTCCACAGGCCGACGCTCTATCCACTGGGCAACACCGGCCAGGGCTGAACCAGCTTTTAAAACATGGTCCAGTAAGGCTCCTTTGGAGCTATGTAGTAGGGAAACATGGGGCTCCCACAGCTCCTCTGCTTAAGGATTCAAAATATCTAAGAGTGTGACCAATCTGCAGAGGAAACACTCACTGTGTCCTGAGGGCTCGTCCCAGGCGTGGGCAGGCCCGGGCCTCTCAGCATTTGCCACAGAAGCTTTCTTGGGGAGCAGGGAGAGAGCTGGCCTTTCTGGCCTCTGCTGAGCTGCTCCCAGCCTTTCCCGGGGCCTCTCAGCTCCAACACTATCTTCTAGAAGTGGTGCAGGGAGGGCTTTGGCTGCGGGTGGGACAGGAGGCCCTAGCTCATCCCCCCTTGACTAATCATAGGGGCCTGGCCCGGGGCGGGAGGAGTGGGAGCAGAGGCGAGAGGGAGAGAGAGCTCCTCACACTTAAGATGCAGAACTCTCGTTAATGTCTGGGCCGCCAATAAAAGCCAAATATTCCCCAAAGCAAGTTTGGGAAATCCTGGTGTCTTTGAAGCTTGGTGTTTCACTGCCCCTCCTTCTAGCACTTCACAGGAAACCAAGCCCAGAGCTGGCTCGCCACCGGCAGTGTCCCTGCTCCCAGCATGTGAGACCCCGCAGCGGCATGAGGGGCCTGGTCCTCACAGAGCGAAGGGCAGCTGCCCCAGAGGCAGCCGGCTGGAAACAGGCCTCAGGCTGGGGTGGGTCAGAGCTGCTTGGGAAGAAAGCAGAGGCGAGACTCTGGAAATTGAAAGGCAGACAGAGTTGAGAAAGGTAGCTGAGCCCAAGTTTATTTCCCCTCATTTAACTGGAAGAAATAGCACATATACAAATGCTAACCTAGGAACAGACTGAGACACCAGTCTCCCACCCGGGAGAAACTGTTCACAGGGTTTTGTGTGTCATCCATACATTCTATGCTTTGCATGCATTCTTTTTTGCCATCAACAAAAACATATTAGAGCCCTGCTGGTGTGGCTCAGTGGATAGAGCGTTGGCCTGTGGACCAAAGGGTCCCGGGTTCGATTCTGGTCAAGGGCACGTACCTTGGTAGCAAGCTCCTCCCCGGCCTGGGCCCTGGTCGGGCACGTGCAGGAGGCAGCCAATCGATGTGTCTCTCTCACATTGATGTTTCTCTCTCTTTCCCTCTCTCTTCTACTCTCTCTAAAATCAATGGAAAAATATCCGCGGGTGAGGATTCACCAAACAAACAAAACCAAAAACATATTGTACACACTCTCCCATACTGGGGATGGAGCAGCAACCTGGGCATGTGCCCTGACCAGAATCAAACCCGGGACCCTTCAGTCAATGGGCCAAATCAGTTAGGGCAAATTTTTTTAATTGAATTTATTTAGGTGACATCTATAATAATAAAAGCATAATGCACTAATTAGACACCCGCCGGCTCCAGGCCAGCCAAGGCAGGTACAATGCAATTGGTCAGGGGCCCAGCCATTGCCCCATGATCACCCCGCAGAGGGAGGCCCAGGCCACTAACCAGCAGGCTATGGTGGGTGGGCAGGGCCTCCCTCTGGGAGGGAAGCTGGTGCTGGCAGCCAGGGAAGGAAGGCCTATTCTTGCATGAATTTCATGCACCGAGCCTCTAGTTGGTTAATAAACTTATATAGGTTTCACGTACACACTTGTAGAACACATGATCTGTGTATTGTATTGTGTGTCAACCCCAAGGTCAAGTCTCCTGCCACCGTGTGTGCACCCCATTTTGCTGTGGTTCAGCAGGGAGAGCAAAGGGGAGGTTCTCTCCTGCAGGTGACGACACACCCTCCGACTCCCTGGGGGCAGGTGTGTCTGGCCGTGGAGGGGGCACGGTCCTGGGGGCAGGAGGGCAGCGGGCTGCAGCAGATGCAGCTGGCCCAGCTGGACCCCTTAGAGAGGCACCGTGGGGAGAGTCACTGCCCGCCATCTGGAATCCAGGCCCCCTGCTGCCGGCCAGCCCGCCTCAGAGTCTGATTCTCCAGGTGGGTCAGGGCTGACCACAGCCAGACGTCTTTCTGCCCCCCTCTCCTGCTGGGCTGTGCACAGCTTCCAGTCTCGATGGCTCCTTGCACCTTCGTCCCTGGCTCCCTGGCTCCCTGGCTCCCCACCATCTCCGTTCTGATGTCCTTTTTAACATTTATTTTTATTGATTTCAGAGAGGAAGGGAGAGGGAGAGAAAGAGAGACATCAATGATGAGAGGGAATCATGGATCGGCTGCCTCCTGCACCCCCCACATGGGGGATGGAGCCCACAACCCAGGCATGTGCCCTGTCCAGGAATCGAACCCTGACCTCCTGGTCCACAGGTCGACGCTCCGCCCCTGAGCCACGCGGCCGGGCTGTTCTGATGTCCTTTCAAGCCCTGGAGTGGGTCACACAGAGGAGGCCATCGGCCAAGGGTGACTCCTGGGAGGCACCAGCTGGGACGGGGCCTGGCTGCCCCGGGGCCGGGCTGCGCTGTGCGGCTCTGGGGAAACCCTTTCATTCCGTGGGGCCTCCGTTTCCCAGCTCTTTGGCAGCCGCCATTGATGTTGTCCTAAAGCGCTCACAACAGGAGTTTCACCTGTGGGGCCTCATCTGATTTTCAAAACAGGATAAGCATGTCTCTTCCAATGGCCCTCCCAGGCGTTTATGGGTGTGGGTTGCGGAGACTGGGAGGCAATAGGAGGCCCCAATTACTCCGCGCCTGCCTCGAGCCGCCCAGGGCTGCGCAGGGCTCAGGTCCAGAAGCTCCTCGCACCTGCCTCTCGGGGTGCTGCGAGACTCCTGACAAGACAGGAGAAGCCCCCCCGAGGTGAGGCGGTCGTACCATTCCCAGGGCCACAGGGGGCCGGGCCATGGGAAACGGACTCCCCTACAGCCACTCCGCGCAGCCCCGCGAGGCAGAGGCCGGCGGTGACAGGCCTTGCACTTGCCAACAGCCAGGTTCTCCCCTGCCGCCGCCAAGCCGAGGAAGCAGGAGGAAGCAGGAGGAGCCTGGCCGGTTTGGCTCAGTGGATAGAGCGTCGGCCTGAGGACTGAAGGGTCCCAGGTTCGATTCCGGTCAAGGGCATGTACCTTGGTTGTGGGCACATCCCCAGTGGGGAGTGTGCAGGAGGCAGCTGATCGATGTTTCTCTCTCATCGATGTTTCTAACTCTCTATCCCTCTCCCTTCCTCTCTCTGTAAAAAAATCAATAAAATATATTTTTTTAAAAAGGAAGCCGGAGGAAGCAGGCTGCACCGCTGGGGAGGAGGCAGGCCCGGCAGGGCTGTTTCCAGGTGGCCAGGACAGGGCAGGTGGAGTGGGAGTGTGGAGACACCCTGTGGCGAGAAGCGGGAACCACATCCCGGTTCCCTCCCAGGCCCTGGCTAGTGGATGAGCCTCCTCTGAGTCTGCGTGGCTGGCGCTGCTGGACCCGAGCTGAGCTGCCGGCAGGTTTGCAGGCCTCACAGGGCCTCTGGGTCCGCTGTGCCCGCGCCTCTGTGGGGGACAGAGGCACCGCCCACCTTGTAGCCGCACCCCCCGCCGCTGCCACCCGGGTGACTTACCCCTTGGAGCCTGTTTTCTCACCTGTGAAATGGCTTCAGCGGATCGCTGCGGGGCGGGGCAGCGGGCTCCCCTCCAGGCCTGCAGGGAGTCAGAGCCAGTGAAGCTGGCGCTCCTGCAGGGGCGCTGCCTGCCGTCACACCGCTAGCGAGCACCGAACAGCCGCGGCTCAGCCAGGGTTCTGCAAGTCCCCCTCAAAAAAGGTGCAAGGAGCCATCGAGACTGGAAGCTGTGCACAGCCCAGCAGGAGAGGGGGCCAGAAAGACGTCTGGCTGTGGTCAGCCCTGACCCACCTGGAGAATCAGACTCTGAGGCGGGCTGGCCGGCAGCAGGGGGCCTGGATTCCAGATGGCAAGTCCCCCGTCCCAGCTGGTGCAGGGCCCCGCCGCTTCCCCCTCAGTGAGTCGGGACTGCTGAAGTCCCATCCCAAGATGATGTTTATTCCCAAGAAGGCTGTGAGCTGGCTCTCCCTCCGGGGGGGCAGGCCCAGCGCTCCAGGTGGGAAGAGGTGCGGGCTCCCCTGTGTCCCTCCCCCACCCCTCCCCCGGCACCCCCACGGCCAGGCACCGAAACAGTCGTCGGTGTCTCCCTTCCATTCTAAAGAGGAGAGTATGGCCCGGCAGCGTGGCTCAACGGTTGAGTGTCGACCTATGAACCAGGAGGTCACGGTTCCACTCCCCGTCCAGGCACAGGCCCGGGTTGTGGGTTCGATCCCCAGTGGGGGGCGTGCAGGAGGCAGCCGGTCCATGATTCTCTCTCATCATTGATGTTTCTCTCTCTCTCTCTCCCTCTCCCTTCCTCTCTGAAATCAATAAAAGTATATTTTTAAAAAATAAAGAGGAGATTATAGGTTTGGCTAACCCAAGTGACCAGGGCAAGACCGAACTGGCAAAAGACAGAGTTGAGATTGGGATGTGGGCTCATTTCTCCCCCCTGAGCTCAAGCACTGCTCGGACCACAGCCCCTCAGGTCCGGATTTGGGGGTGTGGTGTGCTTACTCCACGCCCCTCCCTGCCCCTGCCCCTGCCCCTGCCCCTGCCCCTGCCCCTGCCCCTGCCCCTGCCCCTGCCTGGACTGGGCTGCGTGGGGGCTCCTGCGGGGGCTGCTCGCTCACCTCTTCCTCTCACTCACCCTGCTTCTCCCGGCAGGGCCGCTGGGGACTGTGAGGGCAGGAGGGCAGTGTAGCTGTGTGTCCAAGAGCCACTCTGTGCCCACCAGAGAGGGATCGCCGGGTTGGCCCTCCTCTGGAGCCAGCTGGGCCGACCAGGGGCCGCCAGGGGCCGAGTCAAGGCTGCTGGCTCTGCTTCGGGCACCTGTGTGGCCCGGCGCGGGGCGGGCCCTCACTCAGAACACACGGTCAGCCTCGCAAGCGCCCGCCGCTTCCCCGACTCCGCTGCGGGCCCTTCACAGTTTGAAGGCCGGTGTGTTCTTTAATAGGTTTTTATTGATGTCAGAGAGGAAGGGAGAGGGAGAGAGAGGCCTCAGTGATGAGAGAATCGGATCGGCCGCCTCCTGCACGCCCCCCACTGGGGATCAAGTCACAACCTGGGCCTGTGCCCCGACCGGGAATGAACCGTGACCTCCTGGTTCACAGGTCGATGCTCAGCCCCTGAGCCACACGGGCCCAGGCCACCCCAGCCCTTCTGATTAGCACCGTCTTTCTCCAAACAGCCGCGCTTCATCTCCAGTGGCGCTCGCGGCGGCCCTGCGCTCCAGGACGCCTGGTGGCTGAGCCTGACCCTGATGTTCCCTCGTCATTTGGGCTCCATGTTGACGGCCGGTCTCCCGCGTAGGCCGTGCCTGTCTGCGCTGCTGAACTCTCAGAGGGCTGCTCCTGGCTTCCTGCCGCCCTGGAGCTGGCAGCACCCCCCACTCGCTGGCCGTGTTCCCGGCGGCACGTTCACATGCACGGGTGGCAGCGAGGACCCGCTTCGCGACCCTCACAGTTTCCCGTCTCGATGCTCTTCTCTCTGGTCTTCAGAATGAGGCCCTGCTACTCGGACCTGTCAGCTGGCTCTCCACAGGGCACGTGAAGTGCAGAGCGAGGCTGGACCTGCACAGACCTCGTCACTGCGACACGGCAGTCAGGGCTGAGCGCAGCAGTCCTGTGGGGGGCGCCCCTCTGCGCCGCCCCGCTCACAGGTTCAGTGAGCACCTGCTGGCAGCACCCCGTCACTGTCGCTGGGCTCATCCGGCTCCGTGTGGCCAGCAGCCACCATCGGGCCAGGTTGTCCTCACAGCTGACGAGGAGCGAAGTCAGCGAAGCGCTTGCACCTCACACAGGTGCAGAGGAAAGCTGTCCGTAGGGCGAGGGGAGGGAGAGAGATGAATGAATTTCAAACAGAAAAAAATCCGAGGAGGCCCCCCCCCGCCCCGCTCCCCCCCGCCACCCCAGCAATCAGCTGGGGCGCAGCTTGGCTATTCAAGCTGATTGATCAGCCGCCATACTTTGGGCCAGTCACATAATTTCTCTGCCTCAGGTTCCTACTGTGTAAGAGGGATTATAAAGTTCAGACTTCCAGTCATGAGAGAACAGCTGTGTAGGGCTCACCTTCCACCCCCACCAGCAGCTGCCGTCTGACATAAATGCAACTGAGTCTGTGAAAGAAGAGAGAGAATGGTCAGAAAAAGCCTTGAAGGCAGCGATGGCTCAGCACTGCACATTTAGTGAGAGGCCTTCATTGAGAAATCCAGAAAGCTCAGTGAGCCCCTAACAAGTGAACATGAAAAACACACCCAGGCATACGATGATCAAACTACTGGGATCCAAAGGTAAGCTTTTACACTGAAAGCTTCCCGAGGGCAACAAAGAGGAAACAGGGTAACTGCTCACAAACACTCACTCCACATGGTCACGGAGAGCACGGTCACTGCGACAGGAGTGAAAGACATGAATACTGGGAAGGAAGAGGTAAAACAGGTGACATGAGAGTTTATGTGGATAAAAACCTTGCTAGAGCTAATAAGTGAATTTAGCAAGGTTGCTGGATACAAGGACAATATATACCATAAACTAGTTCTACACACAAGTAGCAAATGATTGGAAAATAAAAAATCCCACTGAGAATAGTTTCTATAATAATAAGAGTGTAATATGCTAATTAGGCCAGATGTCCTTCTGGACATCCTTCTGAATGAAGCCAGGGCTGCAAGGGAAGCCCGAGTCCCGGGGGCTGGAGGGAAGCCGGTGCTGGCAGCTGGGGGAAGGAAGGCCTACTCTTGCATGAATTTTGTGCATTGGACCTCTAGTTATAAATAATAAAATACTTAGGAAAGTCTTTTTTAAAAGGTGCACTAAAATTAATAGCACCTAAAATTACAAAATATTGTGCACTGGAAATTACAAAAATATTGCTAAGTAAAATTTAGAAAGACCTAAATAAATGGAGAGATATACAACACTTACGAACTGGAAAGACTCAACCTTGAAAAGATGTAATTTTTGCCAAAGTAACCTGTAGGTTTAATGCATCCCTAGGAGGCTTTGCTGATAGAATTTTATAGGCTCTTTTTGAAATGTATTTGGATGTTCAGGAGAGAACCAAGATGGCGGCATAGGTTAACGCCGGAGTTTGCTGCTTTGAACAACTACTTCAAAAGTGAAACCAAAAAACGGAAGGGACACCACCCAGAACCACAGGAACGCTGGCTGAGTGGAAGTCCTACAACTAAGAGGAAAGAGAAAGGCACACGGACACTCAGAGGAGGCGCAGTGCTGAAGTCAAATTCTGAGGTGCGGAGTGCGTGGAGCGGGCTGGCGGCGGAGGGCGCGGTTGTTGTTTTCAATCAGGAGGGAGTCGCAGACTCTGAGCTCCAGATACAGGCGAGTCTTTAGGGACCCAGGCTCAAACGGGAGAAGCGGGACTGTCTGGCTTCGGTCAGAGCGAGTTCAGCTTTCTCTCCGAGCTTTGCAGCGGGTGCTGGGACTCAGAGAGGCAGAGCCCCTGGGGACAGGACTGAGAGCCGCCATAACTGCCCTCTCCGGCCCACCCTGTTGATCCTGTGCGACCCGCCCCGCCCCGCCCAAGCCCTGCACAGAGGCATTTGCCGGATAGCCTCAGGCAAAGGCTAGATTAGCACCTCCCTAGAGGACAGAAGTTCTCTCACTGCTGACACAGCTGATTCTCATAGCCACTTGGCCTGGAGGTCAAACCCTCCCTGGAATTAGCTACAACAATCAAGATTTAACTATAAGACTGCGAACAAAGACCACTAGGGGGTGCACCAAGGAAGCATAACAAAATGCGGAGACAAAGAAACAGGACAAAATTGTCAATGGAAGATATAGAGTTCAGAACCACACTTTTAAGGTCTCTCAAGAACTGTTTAGAAGCTGCCGATAAACTTAATGAGATCTACACGAAAACTAATAAGACCCTCGATCTTATATTGGGGAACCAACTAGAAATTAAGCATACACGGACTGAAATAATGAATATTATACAGACGCCCGACAGCAGACCAGAGGAGCGCAAGAATCAAGTCAATGATTTGAAATGCGAGGAAGCAAAAAACATCCAACCGGAAAAGCAAAACGAAAAAAGAATCCAAAAATGCGAGGATAGTGTAAGGAGCCTCTGGGACAGCTTTAAGCGTACCAACATCCGAATTATAGGGGTGCCAGAAGAAGAGAGAGAGAGCAAGATATTGAAAACCTATTTGAAGAAATAATGACAGAAAACTTCCCCCCCCCCCCCCCCCGGTGAAAGAAATGGACTTACAGGTCCAAGAAGCGCGGAGAACCCCAAACAAAAGGAATCCAAAGAGGACCACACCAAGACACATCATAATTAAAATGCCAAGAGCAAAAGATAAAGAGAGAATCTTAAAAACAGCAAGAGAAAGAAACTCAGTCACCTACAAGGGAATACCCATACGACTGTCAGCTGATTTCTCAACAGAAACTTTGCAGGCCAGAAGGGAGTGGCAAGAAATATTCAAAGTGATGAATACCAAGAACCTACAACCAAGATTACTTTATCCAGCAAAGCTATCATTCAGAATTGAAGGTCAGATAAAGAGCTTCACAGATAAGGAAAAGCTAAAGGAGTTCATCACCACCAAACCAGGATTATATGAAATGCTGAAAGGTATCCTTTAAGAAGAGGAAGAGGAAGAAAAAGGTAAAGATACAAATTATGAACAACAAATATGCATCTATCAACAAGTGAATCTAAGAATCAAGTGAATAAATAATCTGATGAACAGAATGAACTGTTGATTATAATAGAATCAGGGACATAGAAAGGGAATGGACTGACTATTCTTGGGGGGGAAAGGGGTGTGGGAGATGTGGGAAGAGACTGGACAAAAATCGTGCACCTATGGATGAGGACAGTGGGTGGGGAGTGAGGGCGGGGGGTGGGGCGGGAACTGGGAGGAGGGGAGTTATGGGGGGGGGGGAAGAGGAACAAATGTAATAATCTGAACAATAAAGATTTAATTAAAAAAAAAAGAAATGTATTTGGATGTTCAATGGACCAAGATAACCCTGCGAAAGGCAATCAAAGCTGAAGAATTTATACCAGATACTGTATACCAGATACTGTACTTACTACAAAGCTGTAGCAATTGAGACAGTGCTATGTGGACATGACGATAGACCAACTGATCAATAGAACACAAGAGAGGTTATAGAAATAAACTTGCACTCACACAGTGCGTTGGTTTGTAATAGAGAGGTCAAGGTGATTGTATGGAGAGAAGAACATTCTTTAACAAATGGTGCTGAAACCATGGTTCATCTTTATCCAGCAGAAAAGTGAGCCTTGACTCCTGAACTTCGTACTACACCAAAAACAAACAGAAAAGAGAAAAACACACAAACAAAAAGTCAGGTCATAGACCTCAATATAGTAACTAAAACTACAAAAACATTTTAAAGCACGCATAGCAGAGAATATTTTTGAGGCCCAAAGGTAGGCAAAGAGGTCTTGAAGAGAAACCCAAAATCAGGTTTCATTAGAAATCAAAATTAGGCTTCATTAAAAACTGTTTAAGAAATCTTTGTTCATCAATAAACACTTTTGCTTTCAAAAGGATGGAGTAACAGGGACCAGACCTATCCTGTCACCTTTAAACAACTAGACAACTGGAATCTATATATATAAAACCCTAATATGCAAATAGACTGAACAGCAGAACAACCAGTTGCTATGACGTGCACTGACCACCAGAGGGCATCTGTGAAACATGGCGGGCGTCAGCAGCAGGCGGCAGAGCATGGAACATGGCAGGTGTAGGCCACAGCGGGATGGTGGAGCAGGCGAGTGGGGCACAGACCAAGGCGGGGCGCCGTTTGCTGTCATTGGGGTGAGCCTCTGGTGGTTACTGAAAATTCTCTGCTCCTGTGCACTTGCAACTGCTGCTGGTGCCAGCCCCGATCACTTTGCACTGTCAGCAGGTGTGAGCAGGGCCAGCACCATCAGCACGTGGGAGCGGCGGCAGCAGGAACAGGGCTGCTGGCAGAGAGGGGACTGGGGGCCATGGCAGGAGGGGCCAGGCAGGGGCGTGGAGGATGGGCCGAGACCCACCCCTATGCCCACCACAGCCTCGCAGCCCACAATTCCTTTCAAGGTGCACGAATCCGTGCACTGAGCCCCTAGTCTATATAGAAAACAATGCTTTTCAGATTTTAGATAACAGTCAGCACAGAGCTATGAACCTTGGAAGAAGGAGAACAAGTGAGATGAGCCCCACACAGAGCTGACCTGACTGCCTGAAGGCAGTGTCCAGGCCACAGAAAAGCGAGAGAGAAACCAAGCAGAACCTGTGAAGTGAGGAGGAAGTGACTGGCATTGAAGGGAGTGAGGTGCTGAGCCTGCAGGCAGGCAACAAGAGGCGGGAGCACCCCGACAGAGGCGGGAGCACCCAGACAGAGGCGGGAGCACCCAGACAGAGGCGGGAGCACCCAGACAGAGGCGGGAGTACCCCGACAGAGGTGGGAGCACCCAGACAGAGGCAGGAGCACCCAGGCAGAGGCGGGAGTACCCCGACAGAGGCGGGAGCACCCAGGCAGAGGCGGGAGCACCCCGACAGAGGCGGGAGCACCCAGGCAGAGGCGGGAGCACTCTGGACCCTGAGAGATGCGACTGCGGCTTTGACTGGCTGCGGGTCTACGATAAGGGAGAGGAAATGCCCCGAAGCCGGGGGAAGAATCACCAGAAAAGGAGCTGACAGAACAGTTTCCGAGGTTCACACAGAACTGGAAAGTGCGCTACCACCAGCCAGTTGACAGACCTCCCACCGCTCAGAGGGGCTTGCCTTGGGGTGGAAGCCCAGTGGACTCCAGCCTAATGTGGGACCGCGTGGAAGAAGCTTAAACACAAGCCGCGCACCAGAGCAAAGCCCCGCACAACACGGAGACACAGCAAAGCCAGTGCCCAGCACCTAATAAACCTTCACATGTAGAAAATGAATTAGAAAACCATGCCCGTCATCAGGAGCTAAGCCAGCCAATAGAAAGCCTGATTGATAAAATAAAATGAGCAAACAAGAATGTTAACAGAGCTGTGATGGACACGCTTCCTGGGCTCAGGAAGGTGGAGGGAAGCATGAACACAGGTGAGCAAACATGGATGGTCCCAAAGACCCGCGTGCAGCTCCTAGCGACGGAATACAGGGTCTGCTGCAACACACACGTCGGCAGGCATGCATAGCAGGTGAGGCACTTCATATAAAAGGGTCAATGAACTTGAAGATCAGAAATAAAAATTATCCAAAATAAAGCACAGGCAGAAAAATACGGGGAAAATGAATAGAACTCCAGTGACCCCGGGACAATGTCAGGCAGCCTAACACATACGCAGGTGACCGGGGCCACATAAGGAGAGAGCAGTGGGGGAAGAACAAATGACTAAGAGAATTTATGGCTAAAATGTTCTCTATTTTGCTAAAAAGTATAAACCAACAGAATCATGTATCCAATGAACACAAGTAGAAAAAAAATTTTTTTTAATGACATCTAGGTACATTATAATCAAATTTCTGAAAGCCTGTGACAAAGAACATCTCCAGAGCAGACGGTGAAAAAAGACACATAGAGAACAAAGATAAGAACTTCAGCATACTTCTCACCAGAAGCGTGCCAGCCCCGGTCCAGGACGTGGCATTTAACGTTAGGAAAGGCCCCGCGCCATGGGATTCTATGGCAAGGAAACTGTCTCTCAGAAACGGAGAGGAAGGGCGGCGCTCAGGCAGACAGCCGGGAGCGGGCGCGGTCAGACTGCGCTACAGACACACGTGAAGGGGGCTCCCGGGCAGGAGGAGTGACGCAGGTGGAACGTAGACGTATGGGAGGAACGGAGAGCACGAAACGTGATAGATGTGTAGCTAAGTTAATTTTTTCCTCATTTAAAAATCTTTTAAAAAGTTAATTGCAACAAAAATATCAATGTCTTCTGGGCGTATAGCATACGTGGAAGTAAAGTGTGTGACGAGAATATCAGGAAGGAGACGGGATAGGAATAACGTATACAGCAGGTCCTCGAATAACATTGTTTTGTTCAACATACTTTTATCACAATGTTGATGGGATGCC
Source organism: Myotis daubentonii (assembly GCF_963259705.1). Taxonomy (NCBI): domain Eukaryota; kingdom Metazoa; phylum Chordata; class Mammalia; order Chiroptera; family Vespertilionidae; genus Myotis; species Myotis daubentonii. The sequence continues at coordinate 1,942,343 of NC_081848.1, forward strand.
TTAGGGACTTCATTCTTGTTTATATCAGTTAGCCTGGGGTAAAATTGGTCTTTCACAGGCCATTTCCCTGAAAGTTGCAGAACCTATCAATGCTGTGAAATAGGACTTGCTGTTCTGTTAGAAAGTTTTTACATCAGGAGTTGACAAACTATGGCTCTAAGATAAATCCAGCCACTACTTCTGTTATTCCACAAGTTAGGAATGGTTTTTACATTTTTTAATGGTTAGGGGGAAAATCTAAAGATGAATAACATCTTGTGACATGTGAAAATTATGTGAAATTCAAATTTTGGTATCCATAAATGCAGTGTTATTGAAACCCAGTCATGCTCCCTCATCTATATGTAGGCGGTGGCAGCTTTTGCTACAACAGGAGAGGTGAGTAGTAACAGACTGCATGGCCCACAAAGCTTAAAATACCTACTCTTTGACCCTTTATTAAAAAGTTTACTGACTCTGCCCTCACTAGTTTGGCCAGTGGATAGCGTCGACCTGGGAACTGAAGGGTCCCGGGTTTGATTCTGGTCAGGGGCACAGGCCTGGGTTGTGGGCTTGGTCCCTGTCGGGGGTGTGCAGGAGGCAGCCAAACAATGATTCTCTCTCATCATTGATGTTTCTGTCTCTCTCTCCCTCTCCCTTCCTCTCTGAAATCAATAAAAATATTCTAAAAAGCAAATAGCAAGATGACAGGCTTATACCAAATAATAATAATAATTATATCAAATCTAGCTGGTCTAAATACTCCAATTAAATAGCAGAGATTGTCGGATTGGATAAAAAGTAAGACTCAACTATATGCTGTTTATAGAAAACTCTTATTTATATAAGATTTATATAGGTAGGAGTAAGAATAATAATAAGTAGGGCCCTAGCTGGTTTTGCTCAGTGGATAGAGCATAAGCTTGTGGATCAAAGAGTCCTGAGTTCAATTCTGGTCAAGGGCATGTATCTCAGTTGCAGGCTCCTCCCCAACCCATGCAGGAAGCAACCAATCGATGTGTCTCTCTCTGTCTTTCCCTCTCTTATCGGTATTTCTGGCTCATAACATGGCATATCTCAGTAATCGGTATTTCTCTCTGTCTTTCCCTCTCTCTTCCACTTTCTCTAAAAATCAATGGAAAAATATCCTTGGGTGAGGAGTAACAGAATAAAAAACAAAAAAGAAAAAGAAAACTAAGTAGGAAATCAGCACATCATTTAAACCAGCGGTCGCCAACATTTTGGACCTCACGGACCACCAGTGGTCCCCAGACCACCGGTTGGCTACCACTGATTTAAACTATCTTAAAAGGAAAAAAACACACAATCATGTCAATTAATGCAGAGGAAATTTTTGACAAAATTTAACATAGATTCATAATAAAGTCTTGGCAAACTAGGAATAGGAAAAAATTTACACAACCTGAAAAGGCTGTCTACAAAAAAACCTACTGTTCACATCATATGTAGGGGTGGAAGGCCGAATGTTGTCCTGCTCAGATTGAAAGGGCGAGTCGTCGCAGGGCCTATGTGGGCCGGCCGCCGGGCCCCATAAGGCACAGCCTGACCACGCTGCTGGCGGCCTCGGGCACCGACTTCCCAGCCCACGGTGGGAGCCCAGCGCAGGCCGCCACCTGCGCTCCACCCCCGGACTGGACCCACGCGGCAGCAGCGGCGGCGGGGCGGGGCGCGTGCCCTCGCCCGAGGAGATAGAGGAGGAGGCGATCACCGGCGGCCCTGGGGATGAGACGGAGGGCGTGGACTTCCTGTCTGGGCTGGAACTGGTCGATCTGCTGGACCCCCGGCAACCGGACTGGCCCCTGGAGCCCGGGCTCAGCTCGCCCTGGGAGGGGCGAGGACTGCGCCCTCCATCTTGCCCTGGGTCCTCCATTTTTGGGCAGAGCCATGTGCTCAGTGGGGGCTTCTTCCCGGAGGCCCAGGCCTCTGCTGGCCACGCCCAGGATTTCTCTAGACTAACCAATGACAATCAAGGGAAGTGCACGCCATCAATATGACTACATCCTGTGTAATGAGACACCAACTCGCGCCTGGCCAATCGGCAGGGCGCACAGTCCCCTCTCCTGCCCTTACTCCAACCTCCTATAAAACCCCCGTCCCATCAGGCTTCGGTCTCTCTGCCACTGGGCTCACCGTTGCATCGGTGAGTGTGGTCGGGGAGCGGAACTAGTTTGAAATGAAGGACTCTTTGCTTTTGCATTGGACTCGCTGGCTCCCTGGTGGGCTTTTTGGGAACCTTGAAATCTGGGCACAACATTTGGGGGCTCGTCCGGGATTCCCAAGACCATCGAGGGACCCCGATCCGAAGAGTCTGACTGACTGCGGTAGGCGTCTGTGTCATTGTGTGTTCTGTTCTGTGTGAGCTCGTTTCTGGAATCTGTAAGTGCCTGAGGGGTCTAGGTGGACGCGCTGTGAAAGACCACAGGTGGGGTAGAGTTGGAAGATGTTCCGCTCCCCAGGAGGGATGTGTATGCCCCTCACCCCAGGAGGGACGGATATGCCCCTTGCGGATTTGAGATGAGGCGGGTTGCTTCCACTGGTTTGGCGTAAGGCCAATGTCTAGCTTTCAGATTTGGCTTCCATGGAGTTGGAAGGCTGTATTTTCGGGCCCTGTTTAGTGTTCTGTGTTTGTACTGGACGGATGTTATGGGATGGACTCAGACTGCACCTTTGGGTATTGTGATTGATCATTTCAAGGAGAGCGGGGAAGGCTTTAGAGCTCCCTCAGGGGTTGGGAAGTTGTTAGGAATTGAATGGATTGTTTAAACTGTGAATGAATGTCTGGTGAAAGTGTGCGAGTGTGGAGGGAGGGGGACTGCCCTCCCCCCTCCTTTGTGTGGTGGTCAGGCGACCGTCTGAGTGAGGGTCTGTGGAAACAGATCACCCCCTCCCCAAGTAAATGCATCTGGGATTTCTGTGCACATGTAAGGAGAAAAGCTGGCTTAAAACTAATGTGCGCACCATCCGATTTTGGATACAGTTTTAAGCTAGAATCTCCTTTCAAATGTGCAGGATAAATCCCAAGACTAATCCATAATAAAGAACAGTTTTTCCAAAGGGGGAAAAAAAACCAAAAAACTGGTTCTTTGTTAATTAAGAAAGCTTTTCTTAATGGAGGAAGGAGATAGTCGCCTCCTGCCTGCAGCAAAATCTTAAAGAATGTGGTCAATTTACATCTGAAAAGACCAGATAGGCCAAAAACCTGTCTTGCAAGGCTCAAATGTGGTTTTCCAGAGCCGCTTGGAAGTAAAAAGTAATTTCCCTCATGAAAAATCTAGAAGACAGAATTAAATCTGTTGGTTAAGTATTGAGAAATGCTGAATATTTAACTTGCTAGCTAAAAGTTCAAGGTTCGGATTGAATTGGGAAAAATTATGTAATTGTGGTAACTAAATGCCTTTGCTTATTGATCTGATTGAGAAGAGAGGACTGATTTTGTAACCTCAACTGAAGATTTTTGATGCAAGGACCAGTTTAAATTTAATTGATATTCTTTAAAATGATTATAAAAGGTATAAACAGCTAATAAGATTTATTTTTAAGCCAATCTCTTAAATCTAGAAAACCCTGCTTTCCTTAAACTAAGGACAATTAAAGGTTATGTCAAAGTCTTTAAAAGGAACTGATAGCAGTAATCCAATTTCTAAAGTACAATTATTTCAGGTAGAAAATGTGGTTTCATACTGATCTTACTTAAATATGTATCTTTGTTGTTTAAAATTGTTTAACTAGTGCTAATCACCTAAAAATTAAGGCTAAGAGTTCTAGCTACCTGGAAAGCATGGCCTTAATGTGATAGGAGGAAAAAAAAATGTTAAATGGATGGTAGACCAGTGATCTGGGACTGGTCACTAATGGTGGATTGTGAGAAGGGCTGGCCGTGGCCTAACTTCTCCTTCATTGGTACCCCTGAAATGTCAGAGGATACTTCTGGCCTTGGTTTTCCAATGTGTTTAATCTGTCCTCTTGAAGGACATTGAATGGTTCTTTCCTTCCTCTTTAACTTTTAGGGGATTGTATGAATGGATTACTGATGTAGATTATCAAGAATCTCTAAGGGACTTGTCCTGTATCTGGAGGAATGGCTTCTAGAGACCTAGGCAGTTTTCTACTGCCTCTGTTCAGGGACTTGTTCTGTATCTCGACACAACTGAAACTGATTTGTTGGTATTTTGTGGTATAAATGTGGCATGCACCTCAAAGTTCTTAATGGGGAATGTATCTAGTTATCGTGTCTATTTAGTCTTGATTTCCTTGTTCAATATGAGTACCGTTTCTATCTGGATGAGACATAGGTCAAAAGTCCTGTCCTGGGATGTGAGAAAGGGAGGCTTCCACATCTGTTCCTGTCTGCTCAAGATCCCAAGACTGTAAAGAGGGCGCACGAGGACATTTGGCCTCACCTCCGCGCCATCTATGAGACCAGCCCAACCCCAACTCCTCATCAGCACAGACCAGGAGATTGGGTCTATGTCAGAAGGCACTGCCGGGAGACACTGTGGTGCTGACGACCCCCACCGCTCTCAAGGTAGACGGCGTCATGACCTGGGTCCATCACACTCAAGTCCAGTCAGCGGATCCATCCATGACCCGGAAAGACTTCATCACCAAATGGAGCATCGATCAAGATCAACGCAACCCGCTCAAGCTCAAGCTGCAGCGTGCTCGACCTGCCTGATGCCAGTAACATGGCCCGCAATCACTCCTGTCACCAGGAGCCCCCACAATACTGTGTAATACACTTAGATAATGCCTGCATCTTCATGGACATGGCTCCAAAGAGACAAGGACAATTTATAGGATCACATGTTTAGTAGCAGAAGATTTGGCTGCCTGAAGCGGCCATGATGCCAATATTATGTTTCATTGTATTGATATGTTATATTAACCTTTGATTCTTTTGCAGGTTTGAATGTATGTTGGCTGTCCTGGAAGGGAGCTGTGTGGGGTGACCCCCCAAAGTAAAGGGTGTCTATCTGCCAAGAGGGCAGGTGCCCAACTGGGCAGGGAAGGGTGCCCATCAGGTTTTGGTCTCTGTTGAGAGACAGCTAATAGTTGGCAGCCTATAATACTGTCTTGCAGGCCTAAGTCACCATGCCCATGTCAGGGGTAGTAAAGCTGGAAAAAGCCTGTTTAGAATAGAAGGTCTGAGGCATGGTTATGACCAACAGTTACTGTTTTGTTTTAAATCCATGAAAAGGAATTAGCAAGGAAAGTCAGAAAATCTTAGAGTAGATCAGTATGTTTTTCTCCTTATGTAATTCCTCCGAAATCTGGCAATGCTAAATAAGTACATTTCTTTGCATAGATCCAATAAGACTGATTAACGGAAAACTTTGACTGGAGTATCATGTTTTAAAGAGCCCTGTCTGAACTCTAAAGACTTGAAGCCACTAAGAATGCCACGAAGAAAGCCTGGTATCCTGCTTGGGAGCCCTGAAGATGGCTGGCGCTGGAGCATCAGGCCCATGCCCTACCATCACTGGCGGTTGGTAAGAGTAGAAGGGGAGCAGTAAAGATGCCTCTGCATCCCTGCAGAACCCCCACACACTCTGGGCCTCAACGAGTAGGAGGGCTACTGAGATGGGCCTTAAAGCCTAGAGCGTGGGCTCAGGTGGAGTTGCTACAGGTGAGGGATTCACCTAACTCAGCAGATACTGCAGGCAGGCCTGATGGAAGCTGGATGGCTTGGCTTCCTGGCCCTACGGGGCACATTAAGGTTCAACCATGAAATTCCAGCAAAGGTAGTCAGTTACCATTCTTGTTGTGTTTATGCAAACATCAGGACAGTAGATAAATTAATCTTGATTTGGCTTTTTGATAGCCATGGAGGAATTTTAAGAAGAAAAATCCTGTTTCAATAGAAGTTGTTAAATCTAAAATGGTTTCTTTCCCTTCCACCGGACCATTTGTTAAGCTTATAGGGATAGTTCAGTTGATAGTTCTGTGTGCCCAGTACGGGCTTCTAGCAACGGTGGAATAGAAATGTAGTCCATCTCATGATTGAGCCGGAAGTTCTAAGACAAGGAGGGGAATGAAAGGGCGAGTCGTCGCAGGGCCTACGTGGGCCAGTTGCCGGGCCCCATGAGGCACAGCCTGACCACGCTGCTGGCGGCCTCAGGCACCGACTCCCCAGCCCACAGCGGGAGCCCAGCACAGGCCGCCACCCGCCTGCCGCCCCCGGATTGGACCCACGCGGCAGCAGCGGCGGCGGGGCGCGTGCCCTCGCCCGAGGAGATGGAGGAGGAGGCGATCGCCGGCGGCCCCGGGGACGAGACGGAGGGCGTGGACTTCCTGTCTGGGCTGGAACTGGTCGATCTGCTGGGCCCCCGGCAACCGGACTGGCCCCTGGAGCCCGGGCTCAGCTCGCCCTGGGAGGGGCGAGGACTGCGCCCTCCATCTTGCCCTGGGTCCTCCATTTTTGGGCAGAGCCATGTGCTCAGTGGGGGCTTCTTCCCGGAGGCCCAGGCCTCTGCTGGCCACGCCCAGGATTTCTCTGGACTAACCAATGACAATCAAGGGAAGTGCACGCCATCAATATGACTACATCCTGTGTAATGAGACACCAACTCGGGCCTGGCCAATCGGCATGGCCCCTAGTCCCCTCTCCTGCCCTTACTCCACCCTCCTATAAAACCCTCGTCCCATCAGGCTTCGGTCTCTCTGCCACCGGGCTTACCGTTGCATCGGTGAGTGTGGTCGGGGAGCGGAACTAGTTTGAAATGAAGGACTCTTTGCTTTTGCATCGGACTCGCTGGCTCCCTGGTGGGCTTTTTGGGAACCTTGAAATCTGGGCACAACAAGATCAGGAGCAAGGCAGGACGTCTGCTAGAACTACCCTGCCTCCAGGTTTAGAGGTGCGATGGGCATATAGCATTGTGTGAATCTAAGGTGTGCACCACCATTACTCGATGAATGTATGTTTGCAAAGATGATTACCACGTGTTTAGTTAACATTCATTGCCTCACATAATTATAATGTTTTTCTTATAATGAGAACTCTTGAGGTCTACACTTTTAGCAACTTTCAAATATACAAATACCATGTTGTTAACCAAAGTCGCCATGCCACACATTATAGCCCAGAGCATGTTAATACTGGAACTGGAGGGTTGTAGCATTTGGCCTCCTTTGCCAAGTCCTCCCCCCACCCCGCCATGTTATAACTATTTTTATTCAATATACAATGTCCTGGAGGAGGTCCTAGCCAATGAAGTCATTTAAGAAAAAGAAATAAAAGGTATGTTGTTATAAAGGGAAGATTCAAAAATATTTTTACTTACAGTCAACATAATTGTCTATCTGGAAAAATCTAAAGCAATCCACAAAATCTCTAGGATACCAGAATAAGTAAGTTTTGCAATGTTTTAGGATTCAAGTTCAATATACAAAAAATAATTTATTTCTACATACTAGTAACTGACAACTGGGAGTTTAAATTAAAAATAAAATGTACAGCCCTGGCCGAGGGCTCAGGGGACTGGAGCATGGCCCATACACTGACAGATGGTAGGTGTGGTCCCCAGTCAGGGCTCATGCCTGGTTTTGGGTTTGACTCCCTGGGGGCACACATATAGAAGCAACTGATCGATGTTTCTCTTACATTGATGTTTCTTTCTTGCTCTATCTCCCTTCCTCTCTCTCTCTAAAATGGGGTGAGGATTAAAAAAATAGTAATAACATTTATAATAGCATAAAAACATGAATATGCAAGGACAAATTAGCAAAATTTATACAGCACGCTGACACTACAAATTACTGCTGGGAGAAATTAAAGATGAGCTAAATAAACAGAGATATGCCATGTTATGAGCCAGAAGACTTAATATTGTTAAGGTGCTAATTCTCCCCAAACTGATCTCTAGATTTAATGTACTTCCCATCAAAATCCCAGATTTTTTGAGGAATTGACAAGCTTATTTTAAAACTTATATGGCAATGTGAAGGAGGGTAAAAGCAAAAATCCAAAAACAACACACACACAACCTATGACAACAAAGAACAAGGTTGGAAAAGTTAATTCCTGATTTCAAGACTTACAATAAAATTACAGTAATTAAGACAATGTGTTGTGGTATACAATAGACTTTCAGATGCGTGGGACAGAGTGGAGTCCAGAAATAGATCAGCACATACACGGTTAACTGACTTTTCACAAAGGTGCTAAGGCATTTCGATGAGGAAAATAACAGTCTTTTCCATAAGAAATGCTGAAACAGTTGGGTGTCTAAATCACTTTTTAAAATGACCTTGTCTCATACCAGAAAAATTTAACTTAAAGTAGTGGGTCAAAGTCATAAAATCTTTGAAATGTTGGGTTAGTCATGATTTTTTTAGAGGGGACACAGAAAGCACAACTTCTACAGGGGAAAAAAAATCAATATATTGGACTTAAAAAATGAATGGAAACCTTTTGCTTTTAAAAAGACATGGTTAAAAAAAATAAAAAGGCAAGCCACAATGGGGTAAAAATATTTGCAAAACATTTATCTAATAAAGGCCTTAGATCCAGAATCTATACTAATAAAAGGGTAATATGCTAATTAGACTAGATAGACCAGATGTCTTCTGGACGTCCTTCTGGACAAAGCCACAGCGGCTGTGAGGGCCGGCAGTGGCAGCAGCACGGGGGTGATAGGGGTGGCGCCTTCCCCTGATTGGCCCAGTTGCCTCCCGCAAAGGGTGGCCAGACTATGGCTTTGGCCTGCTCGCTGAGAGGAGCGAGCCTAAGCCATCAGTAGGACATCCCTTGAGGGCTCCTGGACTGTGGAGGGGGCAGGCTGGGCTGAGGGACCCCCCCCTTCCCCCCAGTGCATAAATTTTTGTGCATTGGGCCTCTAGTCTATATATATAAACTCTCTTTCCACTCAGCAAGACAGCAAACAACCTGATTAAAAACTGGGCAAAAGCTTTGGAGAGACATCTCACCAATAAATGTAAAAAATGGCAAATAAACACGTGAAAAGGAGTTCAACATCTTTAGTTACTAGATAAACACAAATTAAAATCACACTGAGATTCCACTACTACACATACTAGACCGCTAAGAGTTTAAAAAACTGATCCAGCCGTGGGCAAACTACGGCCCGTGGGCCGGATCCGCCCCTTTTGAAATGAATAAAACTAAAAAAAAAAAAAGACCGTACCCTTTTATGTAATGATGTTTACTTTGAATTTATATTAGTTCACACAGACACTCCATCCATGCTTTTGTTCCGGCCCTCCGGTCCAGTTTAAGAACCCATTGTGGCCCTCGAGTCAAAAAGTTTGCCCACCCCTGGATTAGACCATGTATTGGCAGGATGAGGAGCAACTGGAAGTTGTGTGAGTTGGTGAGAAGGCAAAATGGCAAAGCCACTTTGAAAAACAATTTGTTGTTACTTACAAAGTTATATTGTTATTATATAACCCAACAAACCCACTCTTAGGTATTTGCCAGGGGAAATAAACACACAAAAACATTTATGCACCATCTGCTGGGATTTTGAGTGGAGTACATTAAATCTATAGATCAATTTAGGGAGAATTAACATCTTAACAATATTAAGTCTTCTGGCATATCTCCACTTATTTATCTATATTAGCTGCAACAGAAATGCCCAAATCTCCATTAAGTGGTGAATGGATAATAAAAAAGTGTAGATTTATTTGTACAATAAGATGCCACTGATTTATTGTGCTGGGATCAGATTTTAAAACAGAAATGCAGCCATTTGTACAGAGGCTTCTCACATCAACCGCATTCAGAGAACCACCTGCCTGCACTGGGTTCCTGCATCTGAGCAGCCCTTATAAAGCTGCTCCTGGAATCCTCCTTCATCCAAAAGGACTGAGGTTTCCCCATCCAATCAGAGCTTTGCAACTATGTTTCATTAGCATCCTCCCTGTCCAATCAGAGCAGCTCCATTTCAACCAACCAGGATAGTACTTTTTAAACCAATGGAACTGCAGAAGGATAGACCAATCAGGCACAAGGGGTGGGGACTTCTCTCTATACAAGCCAGCAGCTCTTTGGGTGCAGCAAAATCAATCTATATAAAAGCCTAAGTGACCGTTCGACCAGTAGCTATGACATGCACTGACCACCAGGGGGCAGACACTCAATGCACTGGTATGGAAACATGGAACAGGCTGATGAATCTCAGAGGGAAGGGGGGATGGGGAAGGGCAGGAAGAGATTAACCAAAGGTCTTATATGCATATTAGAGGTCTGGTGCACAGATTCATGCACTGGTGGGGTTCCTCAGCCTGGCCTGTGGGAATTAGACTGAAACCAGTTCTCTAACATCCCCTGAGGGGTCCGGGATTGTGAGAGGGCACAGACTAGGCCAAGGGACCCCACTGGTGCTCGTGCACCGGGCCTCTAGTGAATTGATAACTGTGTCTATTGCAAAGTGATCACCACTAGTTTAGTGAACACTCATTGCCTCATCTATAATAATAAAAACATAATATGCAAATAGACCAAACGGTTGAAGAGTGGAACAACCGTTCAGGCGACCACACTATGACACCCACTGGCACCAGGCCAGCCAAGGCAGGTGCCATGAGATTAGGCAGGGGCCCAGCCATTGCCCCATGACCGCCCGTCAGAGGGAGGCCCAGGCCACCAACCATCAGGCTGCAGTGGGTGGGCGGGGCCTCCCTCTGTGAGGGTGATCCATCACAGGGATCCTGGACTGTGAGAGGAAATAGGCCAGGCTGAGGGACCCCCACCCCCAGTGCATGAATTTTGTGCACCGGGGCTCTAGTATCATTATAACTTTCTCTTTGGCTCAGGAAGTGGACACTTGTTTTGGCCAAAGACCGAGGACTGCATTTCCCCAGAAGCGGAGCCAGCCAGACCTCTGCCCAGGTGGAGGGGGCAGGGCAGAGCTGTCCAGCCGGGGTGGGGGGGCGGGCAGGGCAGAGCTGTCCAGCCGGGGTGGGGGGGCAGGCAGGGCAGAGCTGTCCAGCCGGGGTGGGGGGGCGGGCAGGGCAGAGCTGTCCAGCCGGGGTGGGGGGACGGGCAGGGCAGAGCTGTCCAGCCGGGGTGGGGGGGCGGGCAGGGCAGAGCTGTCCAGCCGGGGTGGGGGGGCGGGCAGGGCAGAGCTGTCCAGCTGGGGGGCAGGGCAGAGCTGTCAAGCCGGGGTGGGGGGGCGGGCAGGGCAGAGCTGTCCAGCCGGGGTGGGGGGGCAGGCAGGGCAGAGCTGTCCAGCCGGGGTGGGGGGGCGGGCAGGGCAGAGCTGTCAAGCCGGGGTGGGGGGGCGGGCAGGGCAGAGCTGTCCAGCCGGGGTGGGGGGGCAGGCAGGGCAGAGCTGTCCAGCCGGGGTGGGGGGGCAGGCAGGGCAGAGCTGTCCAGCTGGGGTGGGGGGGGCGGGCAGGGCAGAGCTGTCCAGCTGGGGGGCAGGGCAGAGCTGTCCAGCCGGGGTGGGGGGGCAGGCAGGGCAGAGCTGTCCAGCTGGGGGGAAGGGCAGAGCTGTCCAGCCGGGGGGCAGGGGGCGTCTGCCCAGGCTGCCTCACGGCCTGCTGTTTCCCAGCCTCCTTGTATCACAATAGAGTTGTTTGTGCTGAATAGTTTCCTTCTCACCACACCTCAGATGGGGATTCCCGTTGGTGTTGAATTGGCACCATTGGTTGACAATATTATGCCAAGTGCAAGAAGCCAGACATAAAATATTATATGCTTGCCCTGGCCAGTTTTGCTCAGTGGATAGAACGTCACCTGTGGATTGAAGGGTCCCGGGTTCGATTTTGGTCAAGGGCACATGCCTGGGTTATGGGCTCCATCCCCAGTGTGGGGTGTGCAGGAGGCAGCCGATCAATAATTCTCTCTCATCATTGATGTTTCTATCTCTCTCTCCCTCTCCTTCTTCTCTAAAGTCAATAAAAATATATTTTAAAAAAAGATTACATACTTCAAGATTCTATTTATATGAAATTGTAGAAAAGGCAAGTGTATAGAGCCAGAAAGCAGGTCAGCGGATACCAGTCCACATTTCTTGGCTCCAGAAGATGGGGCATAGGATTCCCTCGGGGGCTTATGGGGACATTCTGGGGTGGTAGGAATATTCTCTGTCATGCTTCTCACAGTGGATACATGACACTACACACGTGTCCAAAACTCATCGAAATGGGCACTTAAAATTGGTGAAAATATATGAATTATGCCTTCATAAATTTGATTAAAAGGACACTATTAAGAAATGAGCACGCAGGTCTCAAATTTGGAGAAGATATTCAGAAAACTTACATCTGACAAGGGCTTGTTACCAGAGTATACAAAGAATTATGACTCAATCATAAAAAAAAAAGACAAGTTACTTCATGAAAAACGGGCACAAACTTGAACAGATACTTCACAAAAGATGTGCACATGCCAATAAGCACATGGAACATGGCTTGACATCATTAGTCGTGCGTGTAAGGACAACCACTAAACAACCATTCAAGTGGCTCAAGTGGAACAGCCTGACAACAGCCAAATGTTGAGCAACCGAGCTCACACACCCCTGATGGGCCCTGGGAGGGCCTGGCCGTTTCTTACAATGTCAGTCAGACGCACAATTACTCCTAACTCCCAGGTGCTCATCGGGGAGAAGTGAAAGCTTGCCCCCAAACACAATGCTCCTAGAAGCGGAGCTCCCAACAGCCACGCCCTGGCAGAGCCCAGAGGCTCACCCAGCAGAGAGCTGCTGCCCGCCTTCGGACACGTCCACCCACGGGAACGCTGTGAAAGCGACTGTGAAAGACACTCCTGACACGGGCGCCACGGTGCGCGACTCTCCAAAACAAGATAACGAGGGAAAGAGCAAGGGCGCCTTCTGTGACCCCGTCTGTGTGACATCAGGCACAACCAACTCGTTAGAAACCAGGTCCGTCGGGGTGGAGGGGCTGCGAGCGGCAGGAGCGCTCCGGCGGGGGTGTGCCATGGTGTGTGACGCGTGTGAGCGCCTGGATGTAACATCTACCAGCAGCCCGCAGCCAGTGTCTGCACATTGTATTGTCTGCAAATTTCCTAAAAAATAGCAATGTCAAAACATAATAGCAATAGAGTGGATAAGAACACAGCGGAGCAAAGATGGCACAGCGATAACTCACAGCGGGTGGCGGGGCCTAGGGGTCTCAATGACGCTATTTTGCTTACTTTGTGTGTGTTTGACGTTTGTTGGTAATAAAAAGCGAAGGAAAATGAAAGGAAAGAACAGGATAATTACACCTCGTGGAGCTGCTGTGTGTGCACAGGGACCAGGCGGGAGGGGTGCGAGGCTGGGAGCACCCTGTCCCCACCGCCTCTCCCTCCTTCACTCCCTCCACCTCTTGTTCGCTGCTGCCCTTTTGTTCCTCTTCAACTTTCTCACATGCAGCCCTCTTTCCTCCCTCCCTCCCCTCCCTCCTCCCTCCCTCCCCTCCCTCCCTCCCTCCCTCCTTTCTGTCTTTTTAAACATATTTTTATTGATTTCAGAGAGGAAGGGAGAGGGAGAGAGATAGAAACATCAATGATGAGAGAGACTTGGCTGCCTCCTGCACGCCCCACATTGGAGGTCGAGCCCAAAACCCGGGCGTGTGCCCTGACCAGGAATCCAACTGTGACCTCCTCACTCATAGGTCAACGCTCAACCATTGAGGCCCGCCGGCCGGGCTCAGCCCTCTTGTCGTCTCCCTTTCTCACCTGCCCAGGGCCTCCCTCTCCCTCCCTGCCCCGTGCCCTTTGCCCACTGATGGCTCTGCATCAGGACCGGCAGCAGGAGGCTGGGGGCTGGAGGGCTCCGGGCGAGTGGGGAGGGCATTGTCTTGAAGTTGTGAGGACACAGCAGCACGGCTTGGGGAGACCTGGGAAGGCGCTGCCTCTGGCCGCCCCGCTCTGCGCTCGGCTCCCTCCCCGGAGGCGGAGGCAGCCGCTGCTGGCAGGGCCTGCTCTGCGCTCCTGCCCTGACAGGTCTCCTCGCCTGGCTTCCCTGGAAAGTGAGCCAGGGCCCGGCCCTGCACCACCCTCCTGCCCACCTCCCTCCATCTGGGTGATGCCTCGCCGTGTCATCAGCCTCGCAGCCCCTGAACCTGACCTGTTCTCGCCAAGACCGAGCTGGGCACCTGACAGTTCGGGAACCGTGGGCCTGGGGGCAGGACCCATGCCGACAGCGCCTCTCTTTTGTTCTGTTGTAACCATCCGTCCAACAGCAGGTGTGTCACCACCCACTGTGCCTGGCACAACCTGGAACACTGGCCACAGATGAGCAGATGTGTGGGCTTGGGGGGGTGTGGAGTAGCTGACGGCTGTGGGCTGACACAGTGCGACCCAGGCAGCACTGGGGGCCTAGGAGGGATGGGGGGCAGGGAGGGCCACCCAGCCTGGATTGGGGGGTGGGTGGGGGGGAAGGGTCAAGAAGTGATTCTTGGAAGAAGCGCCAACTACGGGAAGACCCACGGTGGGTGGGGCGGCGAGGGCGCAGCTGTGACAGCGCAGGGCGGCCGCGCTCTTGGCTTTGGGTGTGAGGGCGAGTCTGGCCAGGAGGTGAGGCCTGAAGAGCCCACACTTCCCTGCCAGGCTGCCAGGCCCAGTCCCCGCCCAGCCCCTGTGCTCCTCTCTTGCCAATCAGGGCGACCCAGTGTGGGCGCCCCTTCTCCTGGAGCAGCAGGGCCGGGCCCCTCATGTGTCCCGGTTCCTCCCCTCGCCCGTCCGCCTGCCTAGAGCCCTCCAGCCGCCCAGCCCCTCTGCCTGTCAGGGTGCTGTGGGTCTGGGTCTGGTTCTGGTTTGGGGTCTGGTTCTGCCTGTGGCTCTGGGTGTGGCTCTGATCCAGGTTTTGGGCTCAGCTGTAGAGACATCACAAAGGTAATGTTAGCCTGTGAGGTCAGTCAGCCTGCTGACTCAGAGGGAAAGCTGACACCAGGGTTTAAGGAGTGAGGAGACTCTTTCTTCAATTTTTATTTATTTATTTAAAAATATTTTTATTGATTTCAGAGAGGAAGGGAGAGGGAGAGGGAGAGAAACATCGAGGATGAGAGAGAATCATGGATCGGCTGCCTCCTGCGTGCCCCCCACTGGGGATCGAGCCCGCAACCTGGGCCTGTGCCCTGACTGGGAATCGAAAAGTGACCTCCTGGTTCATAGGTCGATGCTTAACCATTGAGCCACACTGGCTGGGCTTCTTCTTTTTTTTTTTTTTAAAAATGTATTTATTGAATTATTCTAGAGAGAGTGAGGGGCACGGAGAGAGAAACATCAATTTTTTTGTTGCACTTATTTATGCATCTGTTGGTTGCTACTTGCATGCACCCTGACCAGGGATCGAACCCGCAACCTTGGCTTATTGGGACAACGCTCTCACCAACTGAGTTACTGGCCAGGGCTGGAAGGAGACTTCTTGAGTCTGGTTATGTCGAGTTCAAAACCCCAACGCGCTTACTCCCAGGATCATGGGAGGCTGGGGGTCCGCGGTGGGGCTCGGCTGGCGGTGTGTGCAATGAATGACGAGGGCTGAGTGGCTCTTGCCTGCCGCCCCCTGGGGCCTCACCAGGACCCTGCCTGCCCTGGGGTGAGAGCTGTGGAAGGAGGCGGCCCCCATCGCGCTCATTTCAGGGACGCGTTAGGCTTGGGAGCTGGTGTATGTGCCTCGTTGACTCGCAGTTGAGTGGCTGAGGGTGTGCTGCTCAGCTTGTCCCCATTTCCCATCAGTGGGCGGGAGGCGGTGCTTCCTGCCTGGTTAGTGGTGAGGTTTGCGCACCGGAGCCCAGGTCTGTGTGGCCCTGGACGAGTGGGTCCCCGCTGGGCCCCTGTGTGCTGTCCCCAGCTGTGCCACGCTGGGCCCCTGTGTGCTGTTCCCAGCTGTGCCACGCTGGGCCCCTGTGTGCTGTTCCCAGCTGTGCCACGCTGGGCCCCTGTGTGCTGTCCCCAGCTGTGCCACGCTGGGCCCCTGTGTGCTGTCCCCAGCTGTGCCACGCTGGGCCCCTGTGTGCTGTCCCCAGCTGTGCCACGTCCCAGGAGGAGCTGCGAGGGCAGGGATGAGCTGTTACTGCGTCTGGCGGAGGGTCCAGCCTCAGTGCCAAACAGTGGAGCTGTTGTTATTCCGATGAGGACGGTGATGAGGAGGATGGGGGCCGGGCAGGAGTCCGAGAGGGGACGGTCCCTCTGCCTGTTCCTGGGAGAGAACTGCCCGCTGCAGCCTCAGGGTGTGAACCCTGTCTTCTTTGTCTTAACGTCTCCCTGAGGTGCTGGCACTGCCGGGACCTGGTCAGGCTCCTGGCCTGTGTGTGTGTGTGTGTCTGTGTGTGTGTCTGTGTGTGTGTGTCTCTGTGTGTGTGTCTGTGTGTGTGTCTGTCTGTGTGTGTGTGTCTGTGTGTGTGTCTGTGTCTGTGTGTGTCTGTGTGTGTGTCTGTGTGTGTGTCTGTGTGTGTGTCTGTGTGTGTGTCTGTGTGTGTCTGTGTGTGTCTGTGTGTGTGTGCATGTGTGTCTCTGTGTGTGTCTGTGTGTGTCTCTCTGTGTGTATGTCTGTGTGTCTGTGTGTCTGTCTGTCTGTGTGTCTGTGTGTCTGTCTGTGTGTCTGTGTGTGTGTGTCTGTGTGTGTGTGTGTGTGTGTGTGTGTGTGTGTTGGCGGGGGGGGGGGGGCACCTGCTGAGGCTTTAGGAGCTAGAACCCTAGGTCCTAAATGCACCCACCTGCTCTCACCATGCACCCACCTGCTCTCACAATGCACCCTCCTGCTCTCACAGTGCACCCACCTGCTCTCACAATGCACCCACCTGCTCTCACCATGCACCCACCTGCTCTCACCATGCACCCACCTGCTCTCACAATGCACCCACCTGCTCTCACCATGCACCCACCTGCTCTCACAATGCACCCACCTGCTCTCACCATGCACCCACCTGCTCTCACAATGCACCCACCTGCTCTCACAGTGCACCCACCTGCTCTCACAGTGCACCCTCCTGCTCTCACAATGCACCCACCTGCTCTCACAGTGCACCCTCCTGCTCTCACAGTGCACCCTCCTGCTCTCACAATGCACCCACCTGCTCTCACAATGCACCCACCTGCTCTCACAGTGCACCCACCTGCTCTCACAGTGCACCCTCCTGCTCTCACAATGCACCCACCTGCTCTCACAATGCACCCACCTGCTCTCACAGTGCACCCACCTGCTCTCACAGTGCACCCTCCTGCTCTCACAATGCACCCACCTGCTCTCACCATGCACCCACCTGCTCTCACAATGCACCCACCTGCTCTCACCATGCACCCACCTGCTCTCACCATGCACCCACCTGCTCTCACAATGCACCCACCTGCTCTCACAGTGCACCCACCTGCTCTCACAGTGCACCCACCTGCTCTCACAATGCACCCACCTGCTCTCACAGTGCACCCACCTGCTCTCACAGTGCACCCACCTGCTCTCACAATGCACCCACCTGCTCTCACCGTGCACCCACCTGCTCTCACACTGCACCCACCTGCTCTCACAGTGCACCCACCTGCTCTCACAGTGCACCCACCTGCCCTCACAATGCACCCTCCTGCTCTCACAATGCACCCACCTGCTCTCACAATGCACCCACCTGCTCTCACAGTGCACCCACCTGCTCTCACAATGCACCCTCCTGCTCTCACAGTGCACCCTCCTGCTCTCACAGTGCACCCACCTGCTCTCACAGTGCACCCTCCTGCTCTCACAGTGCACCCTCCTGCTCTCACAATGCACCCACCTGCTCTCACAATGCACCCACCTGCTCTCACAGTGCACCCACCTGCTCTCACAATGCACCCCCCACCTGCTCTCACAGTGCACCCTTCTGCTCTCACAGTGCACCCACCTGCTCTCACAGTGCACCCACCTGCTCTCACAATGCACCCTCCTGCTCTCACAGTGCACCCTCCTGCTCTCACAGTGCACCCACCTGCTCTCACAGTGCACCCACCTGCTCTCACAGTGCACCCTCCTGCTCTCACAGTGCACCCACCTGCTCTCACAGTGCACCCTCCTGCTCTCACAGTGCACCCACCTGCTCTCACAGTGCACCCTCCTGCTCTCACAGTGCACCCACCTGCTCTCACAGTGCACCCACCTGCTCTCACAATGCACCCACCTGCTCTCACAATGCACCCACCTGCTCTCACAGTGCACCCACCTGCTCTCACAGTGCACCCTCCTGCTCTCACAGTGCACCCACCTGCTCTCACAGTGCACCCACCTGCTCTCACAGTGCACCCTCCTGCTCTCACAGTGCACCCACCTGCTCTCACAGTGCACCCTCCTGCTCTCACAGTGCACCCTCCTGCTCTCACAGTGCACCCTCCTGCTCTCACAATGCACCCCCCACCTGCTCTCACAGTGCACCCACCTGCTCTCACAGTGCACCCTCCTGCTCTCACAATGCACCCCCCACCTGCTCTCACAGTGCACCCACCTGCTCTCACAGTGCACCCTCCTGCTCTCACAATGCACCCCCCACCTGCTCTCACAGTGCACCCACCTGCTCTCACAGTGCACCCTCCTGCTCTCACAGTGCACCCACCTGCTCTCACAGTGCACCCTCCTGCTCTCACAATGCACCCCCCACCTGCTCTCACAGTGCACCCACCTGCTCTCACAGTGCACCCTCCTGCTCTCACAGTGCACCCACCTGCTCTCACAGTGCACCCTCCTGCTCTCACAATGCACCCACCTGCTCTCACAGTGCACCCACCTGCTCTCACAGTGCACCCACCTGCTCTCACAATGCACCCACCTGCTCTCACAATGCACCCACCTGCTCTCACCATGCGCCCACCTGCTCTCACAGTGCACCCACCTGCTCTCACAATTCACCCACCTGCTCTCACAATGCACCCACCTGCTCTCACAATGCACCCACCTGCTCTCACAGTGCACCCACCTGCTCTCACAATGCACCCACCTGCTCTCACAATGCACCCTCCTGCTCTCACAATGCACCCACCTGCTCTCACAATGCACCCTCCTGCTCTCACAGTGCACCCTCCTGCTCTCACAGTGCACCCACCTGCTCTCACAGTGCACCCACCTGCTCTCACAGTGCACCCTCCTGCTCTCACAATGCACCCTCCTGCTCTCACAGTGCACCCTCCTGCTCTCACAGTGCACCCTCCTGCTCTCACAGTGCACCCTCCTGCTCTCACAGTGCACCCACCTGCTCTCACAATGCACCCTCCTGCTCTCACAGTGCACCCACCTGCTCTCACAATGCACCCTCCTGCTCTCACAATGCGCCCAGCTACTCAGCGTGGCCCGAGCTCGCTGACCCCTCAGGGCCCCCACTCCCCCTGCGGCCTCCACTGCAGCTGGTGCCGTGGAGCCTGCTGGGCTGCCCACCTCCGGGCCACCTGCCCTCCGCGTCTTTCCCTTCCCTCCGATTTTTTAAAATAGATTTCAGAGAAGAAGGGAGAAGGAGAGAGAGATAGAAACATCCATGACGAGAGAGAATCACTGATCGGCTGCCTCCTGCCCGCCCCCCACTGGGGACCGAGCCCACAACCCGGGCCTGTGCCCTGACCGGGACTCAAAAGTGACCTCCTGGTCCAGAGGTTAATGCTCAAACAATGAGCCACGCTGGCCAGGCCCTTTCCTCCTATTTTTCATAATTCTGGGAAAATTGGTTCTAGAATTCAAACAGCAGAGAGGAAACCCAGGGCGTCTAGTCCACGTCCTACTGCTGGCGGCCCGGGCCCGCCTCGCGCTCTCTGAAGGCCGGGCCTCCCCTGGCTGCCCTGGCGAGAGGGGAGGGAGATCCCTGCCCGCATGAGGGTGCCATTACCGCCCCCCCCCCCCCCCCAGGCCAGGCAATCCCCGGCCTCTAGTGCTGTCCCCGCCCTTCTTTGTGGTGACCCAGCCCTGGAACCAGGGGGTTTCAGCGCTGGAGGCACCTGGGGACTGAGGTGCAGGGCAAAGCCCAGCACCAAGGGGAGGACACCCCGCAGCTCCCCGTCAGCACCCCTTCCTCCCAGAGAAGAGCCCTGCTTGTCTCTCTTAAAGGGACACAGCAAGCAGCCCTCTGAGCAGGTCCTGGAGCCACGGGCTCAAGAGGATTTCTCCGCTCACCTATTTCTCCCCTCAGTGCTCCCCCCTCTCCCCTCAGTGCTCCCCCCTCTCCCCTTAGTGCTCCCCCTCTCCCCTTAGTGCTCCCCCCTCTCCCCTCAGTGCTCCCCCTCTCCCCTCAGTGCTCCCCCCTGTCCCCTCAGTGCTCCCCCCTCTCCCCTCAGTGCTCCCCCCTCTCCCCTTAGTGCTCCCCCTCTCCCCTTAGTGCTCCCCCCTCTCCCCTCAGTGCTCCCCCCTCTCCCCTCAGTGCTGCTCCCTCTCCCCTCAGTGCTCCCCCCTCTCCCCTCAGTGCTCCTCCCTCTCCCCTCAGTGCTCCTCCCTCTCCCCTCAGTGCTGCTCCCTCTCCCCTCAGTGCTCCCCCCTCTCCCCTCAGTGCTCCCCCCTCTCCCCTCAGTGCTCCTCCCTCTCCCCTCAGTGCTCCCCCCTCTCCCCTCAGTGCTCCTCCCTCTCCCCTCAGTGCTCCCCCTCTCCCCTCAGTGCTCCCCCCTCTCCCCTCAGTGCTCCTCCCTCTCCCCTCAGTGCTCCCCCCTCTCCCCTCAGTGCTCCCCCCTCTCCCCTCAGTGCTCCCCCCTCTCCCCTCAGTGCTCCCCCCTCTCCCCTCAGTGCTGCTCCCTCTCCCCTCAGTGCTCCCCCCTCTCCCCTCAGTGCTCCTCCCTCTCCCCTCAGTGCTCCCCCCTCTCCCCTCAGTGCTCCCCCCTCTCCCCTCAGTGCTCCCCCCTCTCCCCTCAGTGCTCCTCCCTCTCCCCTCAGTGCTGCTCCCTCTCCCCTCAGTGCTCCCCCCTCTCCCCTCAGTGCTCCCCCCTCTCCCCTCAGTGCTCCCCCCTCTCCCCTCAGTGCTCCTCCCTCTCCCCTCAGTGCTCCCCCCTCTCCCCTCAGTGCTCCTCCCTCTCCCCTCAGTGCTGCTCCCTCTCCCCTCAGTGCTCCCCCCTCTCCCCTCAGTGCTCCTCCCTCTCCCCTCAGTGCTCCCCCCTCTCCCCTCAGTGCTCCTCCCTCTCCCCTCAGTGCTCCCCCCTCTCCCCTCAGTGCTCCTCCCTCTCCCCTCAGTGCTGCTCCCTCTCCCCTCAGTGCTCCCCCCTCTCCCCTCAGTGCTCCCCCCTCTCCCCTCAGTGCTCCTCCCTCTCCCCTCAGTGCTGCTCCCTCTCCCCTCAGTGCTCCCCCCTCTCCCCTCAGTGCTCCCCCCTCTCCCCTCAGTGCTCCCCCCTCTCCCCTCAGTGCTCCTCCCTCTCCCCTCAGTGCTGCTCCCTCTCCCCTCAGTGCTCCCCCCTCTCCCCTCAGTGCTCCTCCCTCTCCCCTCAGTGCTGCTCCCTCTCCCCTCAGTGCTCCCCCCTCTCCCCTCAGTGCTCCCCCCTCTCCCCTCAGTGCTCCTCCCTCTCCCCTCAG
Source organism: Myotis daubentonii (assembly GCF_963259705.1). Taxonomy (NCBI): domain Eukaryota; kingdom Metazoa; phylum Chordata; class Mammalia; order Chiroptera; family Vespertilionidae; genus Myotis; species Myotis daubentonii. The sequence goes on from NC_081848.1 coordinate 1,963,750, forward strand.
TGCTGCTCCCTCTCCCCTCAGTGCTCCCCCCTCTCCCCTCAGTGCTCCCCCCTCTCCCCTCAGTGCTCCCCCCTCTCCCCTCAGTGCTCCCCCCTCTCCCCTCAGTGCTCCCCCCTCTCCCCTCAGTGCTCCTCCCTCTCCCCTCAGTGCTGCTCCCTCTCCCCTCAGTGCTCCCCCCTCTCCCCTCAGTGCTCCTCCCTCTCCCCTCAGTGCTCCTCCCTCTCCCCTCAGTGCTCCTCCCTCTCCCCTCAGTGCTGCTCCCTCTCCCCTCAGTGCTCCCCCCTCTCCCCTCAGTGCTCCCCCCTCTCCCCTCAGTGCTCCTCCCTCTCCCCTCAGTGCTCCCCCCTCTCCCCTCAGTGCTCCTCCCTCTCCCCTCAGTGCTGCTCCCTCTCCCCTCAGTGCTCCCCCCTCTCCCCTCAGTGCTCCTCCCTCTCCCCTCAGTGCTCCCCCCTCTCCCCTCAGTGCTCCTCCCTCTCCCCTCAGTGCTGCTCCCTCTCCCCTCAGTGCTCCCCCCTCTCCCCTCAGTGCTCCTCCCTCTCCCCTCAGTGCTCCCCCCTCTCCCCTCAGTGCTCCTCCCTCTCCCCTCAGTGCTCCCCCCTCTCCCCTCAGTGCTCCTCCCTCTCCCCTCAGTGCTGCTCCCTCTCCCCTCAGTGCTCCCCCCTCTCCCCTCAGTGCTCCTCCCTCTCCCCTCAGTGCTGCTCCCTCTCCCCTCAGTGCTCCCCCCTCTCCCCTCAGTGCTCCTCCCTCTCCCCTCAGTGCTCCCCCCTCTCCCCTCAGTGCTCCCCCCTCTCCCCTCAGTGCTGCTCCCTCTCCCCTCAGTGCTCCCCCCTCTCCCCTCAGTGCTGCTCCCTCTCCCCTCAGTGCTCCCCCCTCTCCCCTCAGTGCTCCCCCCTCTCCCCTCAGTGCTCCTCCCTCTCCCCTCAGTGCTCCCCCCTCTCCCCTCAGTGCTCCTCCCTCTCCCCTCAGTGCTGCTCCCTCTCCCCTCAGTGCTCCCCCCTCTCCCCTCAGTGCTCCTCCCTCTCCCCTCAGTGCTGCTCCCTCTCCCCTCAATGCTCCCCCCTCTCCCCTCAGTGCTCCCCCCTCTCCCCTCAGTGCTCCTCCCTCTCCCCTCAGTGCTCCCCCCTCTCCCCTCAGTGCTCCTCCCTCTCCCCTCAGTGCTCCCCCCTCTCCCCTCAGTGCTCCTCCCTCTCCCCTCAGTGCTGCTCCCTCTCCCCTCAGTGCTCCCCCCTCTCCCCTCAGTGCTCCTCCCTCTCCCCTCAGTGCTGCTCCCTCTCCCCTCAATGCTCCCCCCTCTCCCCTCAGTGCTCCCCCCTCTCCCCTCAGTGCTCCTCCCTCTCCCCTCAGTGCTCCCCCCTCTCCCCTCAGTGCTCCTCCCTCTCCCCTCAGTGCTCCCCCCTCTCCCCTCAGTGCTCCTCCCTCTCCCCTCAGTGCTCCCCCCCTCTCCCCTCAGTGCTCCCCCTCTCCCCTCAGTGCTCCTCCCTCTCCCCTCAATGCTCCCCCCTCTCCCCTCAGTGCTCCTCCCTCTCCCCTCAGTGCTCCCCCCTCTCCCCTCAGTGCTCCCCCCTCTCCCCTCAGTGCTCCTCCCTCTCCCCTCAGTGCTCCCCCCTCTCCCCTCAGTGCTCCCCCCTCTCCCCTTAGTGCTCCCCCCTCTCCCCTCAGTGCTCCTCCCTCTCCCCTCAGTGCTCCCCCCTCTCCCCTCAGTGCTCCTCCCTCTCCCCTTAGTGCTCCCCCCTCTCCCCTCAGTGCTCCTCCCTCTCCCCTCAGTGCTCCCCCTCTCCCCTCAGTGCTCCTCCCTCTCCCCTCAATGCTCCCCCCTCTCCCCTCAGTGCTCCTCCCTCTCCCCTCAGTGCTCCCCCCTCTCCCCTCAGTGCTCCCCCCTCTCCCCTCAGTGCTCCTCCCTCTCCCCTCAGTGCTCCCCCCTCTCCCCTCAGTGCTCCCCCCTCTCCCCTTAGTGCTCCCCCCTCTCCCCTCAGTGCTCCTCCCTCTCCCCTCAGTGCTCCCCCCTCTCCCCTCAGTGCTCCTCCCTCTCCCCTCAGTGCTCCCCCCTCTCCCCTCAGTGCTCCCCCCTCTCCCCTCAGTGCTCCCCCCTCTCCCCTCAGTGCTGCTCCCTCTCCCCTCAATGCTCCCCCCTCTCCCCTCAGTGCTCCTCCCTCTCCCCTCAGTGCTCCCCCCTCTCCCCTCAGTGCTCCTCCCTCTCCCCTCAGTGCTCCCCCCTCTCCCCTCAGTGCTCCCCCCTCTCCCCTCAGTGCTCCCCCCTCTCCCCTCAGTGCTGCTCCCTCTCCCCTCAATGCTCCCCCCTCTCCCCTCAGTGCTCCCCCCTCTCCCCTCAGTGCTGCTCCCTCTCCCCTCAGTGCTCCCCCCTCTCCCCTTAGTGCTCCCCCCTCTCCCCTAGGGGCTCCTCCCTCTCCCCTCAATGCTCCCCCCTCTCCCCTCAGTGCTCCCCCCTCTCCCCTAGGGGCTCCTCCCTCTCCCCTCAATGCTCCCCCCTCTCCCCTCAGTGCTCCCCCCTCTCCCCTAGGGGCTCCTCCCTCTCCCCTCAATGCTCCCCCCTCTCCCCTCAGTGCTGCTCCCTCTCCCCTCAATGCTCCCCCCTCTCCCCTTAGTGCTCCTTCCTCTCCCCTCGGGGCTCCTCCCTCTCCCCTCAGTGCTCCTCCCCCTCCCCTTAGTGCTCCCCCCTCTCCCCTTAGTGCTCCCCCCTCTCCCCTTAGTGCTCCCCCCTCTCCCCTCCATGCTCCTCCCTCTCCCCTCAGTGCTCCTCCCTCTCCCCTCACTGCTCCTCCCTCTCCCCTCGGTGCTCCTCCCTCTCCCCTCGGTGCTCCCCCCTCTCCCCTCAGTGCTCCTCCCTCTCCCCTCAGTGCTCCCCCCTCTCCCCTCAGTGCTCCTCCCTCTCCCCTCAGTGCTCCCCCCTCTCCTCTCAGTGCTCCCCCCTCTCCCCTCGGTGCTCCTCCCTCTCCCCTCGGTGCTCCTCCCTCTCCCCTCGGTGCTCCCCCCTCTCCCCTCAGTGCTCCTCCCTCTCCCCTCAGTGCTCCCCCCTCTCCCCTCAGTGCTCCTCCCTCTCCCCTCAGTGCTCCCCCCTCTCCTCTCAGTGCTCCCCCCTCTCCCCTCGGTGCTCCCCCCTCTCCCCTCAGTGCTCCTCCCTCTCCCCTCAGTGCTCCCCCCTCTCCTCTCAGTGCTCCCCCCTCTCCCCTCGGTGCTACCCCCTCTCCCCTTAGTGCTCCTCCCTCTCCCCTCAGTGCTCCTCCCTCTCCCCTCACTGCTCCTCCCTCTCCCCTCGGTGCTCCCCCCTCTCCCCTCAGTGCTCCTCCCTCTCCCCTCAGTGCTCCCCCCTCTCCTCTCAGTGCTCCCCCCTCTCCCCTCGGTGCTACCCCCCTCTCCCCTTAGTGCTCCTCCCTCTCCCCTCAGTGCTCCCCCCTCTCCCCTCGGTGCTCCTCCCTCTCCCCTCGGTGCTCCTCCCTCTCCCCTCGGTGCTCCCCCCTCTCCCCTCAGTGCTCCTCCCTCTCCCCTCAGTGCTCCCCCCTCTCCCCTCAGTGCTCCTCCCTCTCCCCTCAGTGCTCCCCCCTCTCCTCTCAGTGCTCCCCCCTCTCCCCTCGGTGCTCCCCCCTCTCCCCTCAGTGCTCCTCCCTCTCCCCTCAGTGCTCCCCCCTCTCCTCTCAGTGCTCCCCCCTCTCCCCTCGGTGCTACCCCCTCTCCCCTTAGTGCTCCTCCCTCTCCCCTCGGTGCTACCCCCTCTCCCCTTAGTGCTCCTCCCTCTCCCCTCGGTGCTCCTCCCTCTCCCCTCAGTGCTCCTCCCTCTCCCCTCAGTGCTCCCCCCTCTCCCCTTAGTGCTCCCCCCTCTCCCCTTAGTGCTCCCCCCTCTCCCCTCAGTGCTCCTCCCTCTCCCCTCAGTGCTCCCCCCTCTCCCCTTAGTGCTCCCCCCTCTCCCCTTAGTGCTCCCCCCTCTCCCCTCAGTGCTCCCCCCTCTCCCCTCAGTGCTCCTCCCTCTCCCCTGGGTGCTCCTCCCTCTCCCCTCGGTGCTCCTGCGGGGGCTGTGACTCAGCTCCTTTGTAGCAGGAACCGGGGTGGAGTCATGGAGGCACCTGCCCCATCCTCACACCACGAGTCCCCGGGTGTCCGTCCCCCGGCCGAGCTCCCCTGCTGCTACTCTCCCCCCTTCCAGTCGCCCCGTCGCCCCCCGCCCCCAGAGCCAGTCCCGGGTGTGGACGCCGTGGGACTCAGGCGGGTGTCACCGAGCCCGGACCCAGCGGACGGGTGTTTCCTCGCGTGGCTTGTCCCCAGGAAGCGGCGATGCGAACTGGCGCTGAGCTGGGCAGCGGGGCTGGGGTCAGGCAGGACGGCGCGTGCTGTTGGAGGCGGATGTTTTCTTTCTCCAGGAAAACTCAGGTTTTACTCTCGGGGCCTCGCAGCGGACGATGGGGCCCAACCACACGGATGTGGGGCCTCCTTTCCGTCCGCGGCTCGGCTGGCCTCACACCCGAGAGGGACCCGCACGCCACCCGCCGGGCAGAGCCTCCCAGCGGCACACGCCTCCCCGAGGCTCATGGTTGGGCCCCGGCCGCAGGAGTCCGCGCTCCCTGGCTGGAGCTGCCGGGGCCCTGGGTCAGAGTCCGGGTCAGAGTTCTGGTCAGAGCCTGGTCAGAGTCCAGGTCAGAGTTCTGGTCAGAGCCCTAGGTCCATGTCAGGGAAGTGCCAGCAGGGGGCAGGCCCTCGCCGCCCGCCCTCCTGAGGGTCCTGGGTGGGTTACCCCCCAGGACAGGACGCAGCCCCGATGCCCTCTCCTTTCGGAGGCCGCCTTGCTGCGTGCGGCGCTCTGGCTCAGACCAAGGCCAGTGGCTGGGAAAAGCCGGGGGGAGAGGAGGCAGTGCCAGGGCAGGAGGAGGGCTGCTGCCGAAGTCTGGGGAGCCCGGAAGACAAGAGCCTGGAAGGTGAGCCTGCTGTCGCTGCCGGACTGGGCCTGGGCGCCTCTGGGGGAGGCTACGCTGCCACTTGTGCCCAGCATGGGGACTCTTAGCCAGAGGTGAGGCATGCCAAGGCCGCTGTTTGGTGTTTGTGGGCCACGGCGAGATGTTAGGAAAGACCGCAGTGCAGGCAAGGCCTGTGGGACAGCCGCCGAAAAACGGGCCAGGCAGGCGAATGGGGTGCGGCCGGTCTCAGGGAACCCGTAGGGAGACCCAGATTTGGCACCTGCCTGCACTGTGTTGGGGAAGGCTGGGGGGGGGGGGGGGGACTGTGGGGGCGGGGGGCTGTGTGGGAGGAGGGCTCAGCAAAGGGAGGATGGTGCCAGGCAGCCTCCAGTCCTGCCTGCAGCCCTGGCCCTGAAGCCCGGCGATTCTGTTTCTCTGCGGGGTCCCTGGCACCTCTGCAGGCTGTCCCCCCGGAGCTCGGGGCGAGTGTGAGTGAGTGCGTCTGTGCTCGGCCCTTGCAGAGAAGGGCTGGGTCTGGGCCTCACCTGGGAGGACTCCCCGTGATCTCTTTTCTTTCTTTTCTTTGCACGGCTCTTTCAGCTTAGCTCATGGGAGCGTTACACCAGTCCACGTGAAAGCAGACCCCACATGTTACATCACACAAGCCCCACTGGCCTGGCTCAGCAGTTGAGCATCGACCTCTGAACTAGGAGGTCACAGTTGGATTCCCAGTCAGGGCACATGCCCGGCTTCGGGCTCGATCCCCAGTGTGGGGCGTGCAGGAGGCAGCTGACCCATGACTCTCTCATCATGGATGCTTATCTCTCTCCCTCGCCCTTCCTCTCTGGAACCAATAAAAGTATTTTTAAAAATAGAGGAGGCCGAAACCGGTTTGGCTCAGTGGATAGAGCGTCGGCCTGCGGACTGAAAGGTCCCAGGTTCGATTCCGGTCAAGGGCATGTACCTTGGTTGCAGGCACATCCCCCGTAGGAGGTGTGCAGGAGGCAGCTGATCGATGTTTCTCTCTCATCGATGTTTCTAACTCTCTATCTCTCTCCCTTCCTCTCTGTAAAAAATCAATAAAATATATATAAAAAAAAAAAAATAAAAAAAAAATAAAAATAGAGGAGGTCCTCTGCTCCCAGCCCTCAGTACATGGGTAGGTGGCCTTGGGTCCTTCCTGCCAGTTGGCGTGCGGCACAGTCTCTGCCATCGTCAGGGATTGTCTGCTTGTGGAGCCAGTGCCAATGGATTTGGGTTGGAGGGAGCAGGCCCAGGGGATGGACTGAGTGTAGTTGGGCCCTGGATGGCACCCGGGCGGGGCTGAGTGAAGGGCCTGGGGCAGCTCTCAGCCATGGCTTTCCCGCGGATGGTGCTCAGTACCAGCTCAGCCCTCACATCTGAGCAGACAGAATCCTTGCTCTTCGACGTGGCCGGCCACAGGCGGGTGGGGTGTGAGGGCTCCGTCTGTCCTGGAAGAGCCGGGCTTCCTCTGAGAAGGTCTCTTCAGGCCTTGGGGTCCCCAGGAGCCCCTACCTCCCACCAGGCATTTGGAAGGATCGGGTCCCCCAAGGGAGGAAGGGGTCAGGGGCCCTGCCCAGGAGGATCAACCAGCATTCAACCAAATACAGATCTGCAGAGTTGATCCCAAGTCCCCTCTGTCTGGCTGGGGGACGCGTCTGTGCTGGGGAGTGAGCCCCCACCCCGCCTGGCAGGAGGCCTCTTAGCAAGTCTCCAGCTCCTCCTCCTCCTCCTCTCTGCAGCACAGCCCCTCACAGAATGCCTCCTTCACTGTTTCCTCCAAACTCAAATAATTGACTCCCTGGTTTGTTTTCCCATGGGAGTGTGAGCTCTCCAACTCATTCATGCCGTGTGACCAGCCCCTGGTTAGGCCCTGGCACATAGTAAGATGCTCAAGAAATCTGTGTCCATGAGTGAATCACAACAGTACTGAGTGGTCTGAGCTGAATGCCTCAGAGCGGGACAGACAGGCGTCCAGCGGAAGGAGCCATCACTGATGGCCTGGGTCAGAGGGAACGCCTGTAGAAGACATAAATCAGCCTTGATTTTCACGGCCTTGAAGTCACTTGAACCTGGGTTCCTTGCTCAGGACAACTGAGAGTGGCATCCTCCAGAATCCATATGTTTTGTCTTCCTCCTACGATCTATCAATCTACCTCGGTTTCCCACCACTCTTCTGTGATAGGCTGGCGCTGGCTCCCCATAGCTCAGGAGAGCCAATCGGGTGCATCTCTTCCCCACACATCTTGCATTGGTAGCTGGAGATTGGTCATGGTGGGAGAAATGGGCTCACTACAAACCAGCACTTTTTCACCCTGGAAGAGCCAGCTGCTAAACTGTTATCAGCACACCCACCGCCTTCTACCTATTCATCTTCATCCATCCTTTCTCTTCCCTTCTCATAACTCTCTCCTTCCCACCTATCTTCCTTTCTCTCTGTATTCCTGTCTTTTTCCTTCCTTTTTTCTCAGTTATTTTATCCAATTAGCAAACTATGTATTCATCCATCCATCCATTTTTTGCCCACCCATCATTCTTCACATATATTACCCATCTATTTCCCCACTCAGATTCATCTAACTTTTATTTCTTCCATCCATCCATCCACCCACCCATCCATTCATCCATGCATCTATCCATCCATCCATCCATCCATCCACCAACTCATCCATCCATCATCCACTTACCCATCCATCCATCCATCCATGCATCCACCTACCCATCCATCTATCTATCCACCCATTCATCCATCCATCCATCCATCCACCAACTCATCCATCCATCATCCACTTACCCATCCACCCATCCATTCATCCATCTACTCACCCATCCATGCATTCATGCATCCATCCATCCATCCATCCATCCATCCATCCATCCACTTATCCATCCATCCATCCATCCATCCATCCATCCATCCATCCATCCACCCATCCATCTATCTATCCACCCATCCATTCATCCATCCACTCACCCATCCATCCATCCACCAATGTTCTCTGAGCATCTACTCTGTGTCAGCTACTCCCAAGGCTCAGACCCATCCCCCAGACTTGGGATGAAGGTGCATGAGCTCCAAGGACTAGCAGAGCCTCCTAGTGCAGCCCCAGGCTCAGCCCATTGATGGCGGATCCATACTAGAACCCTTTGTTTTTTCTCTTATGCTTCTTGGCTTCCCTGCTCTTTCCTCCTTATGTCTATCCTCACAAGGTTGGGGAGACACTGTGAGGAGAGGGGGCTCTCCCTCCTCACCTTTGGCAAGAGCCCCGTGGAATGGGGACTGAGTTTTTGAGGAAGGGCTCCCCACCCTCGAAGACCCCATGAGCTCTTAGCCAACTTCCTAGTAAGTTCAAACAAGAGGTGGCTCCTTTGGTGCCTGAGAAGAGGGAATTCCCATTATGGAGCCAGGTCTACACCCCAACACCACTCCACACCTCTTAAAACTCCAGCTGGCTTGTGAAGCAAGCTTGTCTAGGCTCTTTTCCCAGGGATATTATTGCAAAGGATTAGCTGCTCAGCCTGGTGAGCCAGCGGGGCGGGACTCCTGAGCTTGACCTGGATTCAAGGGGAGGGAGGGAAACCCACTCTCCTGCATACACACCACCCAGAACATGCCACCCCAGCCGCACCCACCCTGTTCTGTCCCTCCAGCCCCACCCGGGAGAGGCACAGTTATGCACTCGCTGGGGAGGCTCCCAGGACCACAGCCCAGGTGGGGACCAGGTGGCCTGTCTGGCAGGTGCTCCTGCAGGTGGCCGGGCAGAGGTCTCTGCTGGGGAGGCTTCCTCACGCCTGGTCCTGGGCTCTGTGCTGAGGGGGGCGCACCTGAACCGCCCCCTTCGGGAGTAACCTGAGGCCCACCTTCATGGCTTCCTTTAGGGGGCCTGGCTCGGGGGGGGGGGGGGGCAGATGTTTTCTGAGTCACACAGCGAACCTGCTGTGGAGACGGCGCGAGGTAAGCGTTCGGGCCCCAGGCCCAGCCCCCTGGCCTGGCATTGCTTGCATTCCCGGCATTACTGTGTCTGTCTTTTAGATCCAAGCGAGTTCTGGCCTGCTCTGCCAGGAACACCCGCAGGGCGTGTGCACCTGGTTAGGGCTGCCGGACGCACGGCGCTCTGAGGCCGCCTTGCACGGAGGGGCTCAGGGGGCGCTGGGGCCCTTAGCTGAGGAAAGACCTGTGCGTCTCCTGGCCTTGGGTTCAGATGCCAGCTCTCCCAGGTGACTTAGGCCAGTGCGTTCTCCTCCTAGAGCTTCCGTTTCCCCGTCTGTTAGCGGGATCATTGAGCAGGTTGCTGGATTGTAACGTAGGGAGGACGGTGCCTGGGCGTCGCCAGGTGAGTTGAATAATTGGCAGCCATTTCATTGCAAACCCCAAATCCCTGGCACCCACCCTTTCCCTTAAGACGAGGAGCAGCCCCACCGTCCACCCAGGGACCTCCCCCTGAAGCCAGGCCCACACAGCACACAGCTGCTGGGCTTGTATGACCCAGTCCACAGCCCTCTGTCCGTGGGCCTCAGCAGACACCTCGGCCTCTGCCAGGGGCCTCTCGGCTCAGCAAACTGGCCCACCTGTGAGGACACGGCTCCCCTTTAAAAGGTGCATCAGAAGGAAGCAGCCCGACTGGTTGCTGAGCTGTAGGAAATAATTAAACTGGGGGAGAAAAAACACTCCTTCCACAAATCAGGGTGGGTCTGAAGGTGCAGGGTGTGGCCTGGAAAGGAGCTGCTCTGCCTGGAGGCAGCCCTGTGCCGGCTCGTCCCAGCCCGTCCCTCCGCCTCCTCCTCCCTCCCCTCAAGGTGTGTCTCTGGGCTCCACCGCTGCCCGTCCCACTGCCCGGCAGACGCCGCCCGAGAGGCCACCGCCGCAGCCCCTGACCCTGAGACAGACCCGCCAAGCGCCTGCCATGGACGCCGCCGACGCCGCCCGGAGCAACGGGGCCAGCCCGGAGGCCAGGGAAGCCCGCAGCCCGCCAGGCCCCGTGGGCAGCCCTGAGAGCGGGGCCAAGGCGGACAGTAAGGACGCCAAGACCACCAACGGGCACAGCGGGGAGGCGGCTGAGGGCAGGAGCCCGGGCAGCACCCCGAAGCCAGGGGAGGGGAAGAGCACCCTGTTCCTGGGGGGCGAGTGGCGGCGGCCCATCGTCCAGTTCGTGGAGTCGGTGGACGACAAGGGCCCCAACTACTTCAGCATGGACTCCGGGGACGGCAAGCGGTCCCCCTACGCGGGGCTGCAGCTGGGGGCCGCCAGGAAGCCGCCGGTCACCTTCGCCGAGAAGGGGGAGCTGCGCAAGTCCATCTTCTCGGAGCCCCGCAAGCCCGCCCTGGCCGTCGGGGAGCCCGGGGACGCCAGGAGGCACAGCTTCCCCCGGGCGGACCCGGGCAGCCTGCCGCGCGCCAAGCCGGGCGCCGAGGAGGTCCTGTGCGACTCCTGCATCGGCAACAAGCAGAAGGCGGTCAAGTCCTGCCTGGTGTGCCAGGCCTCCTTCTGCGAGCTGCACCTCAAGCCGCACCTGGAGGGCGCCGCCTTCCGCGACCACCCGCTGCTGGAGCCCATCGGCGACTTCGAGGCCCGCAAGTGCCCGCTGCACGGCAAGACCATGGAGCTCTTCTGCCAGACGGACCAGACCTGCATCTGCTACCTGTGCATGTTCCAGGAGCACAAGAACCACAGCACTGTGACCGTGGAGGAGGCCAAGGCCGAGAAGGAGGTAACCCGCCCCCCGCCCCCCACTGGCCCAGCCGCCCTCCCTCACCGAAGGCGTCTGCCGCCTGCTCTCCTCCACAGGGTCCCTCAGCTTTGGGGCTGCCCCCTCCTCGGCCCCTGGCTCTCTCCTGCCCCGCACACCCCAGGCTGAGGGTCGGAAGCAGCCCCCAGTCTCAGGGGACAGGCCTTTCCCTGGAGGAGCAGGTAGAGGCTCAGGAAAGATCGGGCCTGGCCCAGGGCTCAGGGCCAACCCACGCCAGACGGAGAGCGGAGAGCGGCACGCAGTCCTGCTCTGTGCCTGGCCGGGCCGTTTCTCTTTTTTATTTAAGGGAGGGTCTTCCATTCCCGCTGAGCAGGGCTGGCCGGGAAAGGGTCCTGGGTGAAGAGGGAATTTGACCTTTAAACGCCCTTCATCTCTGGCTTCAGAGGCCGCCTTTAGAGGACAGTGACTTCCCGCTCCATCTGACCCCCCCACCGGCCAGCTGCCTCCCCCCCCCCCCCCCCGCCCGCTCTGGCCGCCTTTACCTTCTCTCAGCCGCCCGTGTGCTCTGCGTGTGCAGACCTGCCTAGGCCTGTGGGCGGACACTATTAGTAAGGTCGGCGTTTGTGTGTGGGTTGGGCATATATGTGTGTGTGTGTGTGTTTCTAGGCGTGTGGGTGTTTATGTCGATTCGTGGATTTTGCATGTGTTTGTATGTGTGGCGGGTACGTGTGCTGCGTGGAGTCCGTGTATGCGGCCCTGCCTGTGCTGCTGTGGGGAGCAGCGGGGGTGCGTAGGCTGGGAATCCGGGAGAAGGTCGTGCGTTAAGGGCCAGCTTTGGCCGAGGCTCCTTCCCCACAGGTGGCCCGCGGACGCCATGCCCAGCCCTCCTGACCAGGAGCTGTGGGTGGCTCTCCCCCTGGGCAGGGAGGGGCATGTGGAGAAGGGAAAATACCCAGATGCCTCCGGAGCCTCATTTGGCCCAGGAAGGAGGTGCTCCCAGTCCCCCCCACTTACCCACCCCAGCCTGGCTCCCACCTTCCTACTGGGAGGCCGAGATGTGGGGGGCCATAGAGCCCCCCTCCAGGAGCTGACGGGAAATCACCCAGAATGAGGGGCCGTCGTCAGCACCCACGGCAGCCAGGACACGCAGGGCCTCTGCCTGGGCTCCAGGACCCGGCCCGGCTCTGTTCCTGGGTTTGACTCTGACCTTCGTGCTCAGGGGGCTGGGCTGGATTGTTTTCCACGTGGCCCTCGTGGAACCCGGGGGCCTTGAACATGTCGTCAAGGCCTCAGGGACGAGGAGGGGAGATGAAGCCAAGAGCCGGCCTGGGGGCTCCCACGTCTGTTACCAGCAGAGAACCCGCTCTGGCTCCTACGCAGGGCTGGGCCCAAACTTCATCTGGAGCAGGGTGTCACCATCTAGGAAAGCAGGTGCCCTGAAGACAGAGGGGCCTGGCCGCTCTCCCCGGAGGCACCAGCTCAACTCGCCTTCTGGTCCCGGGGCCGCTGTGCCCTCCCAGGGGCCGCAGTGGTCTCTGAGGCTCAGGCACAGGCGGGAGGCAGAGCGCACAGCAGCTCCTCTGGGAGCATCCACCCGACAGCAGCTGCCGGTGCACCAGTCACAGTGGACGGAAGGCCAGGTGCACGGATTGCAGGCTCGTCCTCCCACTTCACCTGCGGTGGGGACAGGCCCAGGAGGAGGGACCCGTCCAGCTGCCGGGTCTGAGGGACCGTCTCCCCACGGTCTGGTCCAGCACGGGGAGCAGCGAGAACAGCCTTGAAGGGCAGGACTCGGGGGAGGTGCTCTCTGGGGAGAGGGTCTGACCCACAGATGTGACTGTGATGGTGGGAGCTTCATGCAGTGTGTGCGCCTGTGTGTGTGAGCGTGTGTGTGTGTGTGTGCGTGTGTGGGTGTGTGCGTGCATGTGTGCGTGTGTGTGTGCGTGTGTGGGTGTGTGGTGCCAGCAGCGTAGACCAGCCCGGGGCGGAGGGAGCAGACAGCCTGCCTGGACCTGGCTCTGTGGGAGCCTCAGCCGTGGCACCGAGCGGAGTGCGTGGGTTAATGGGTCAGAATGAACACGCACATCAACCGGCACCTTTCTGACGCACCCCCTTCAGACCCAAACACCGGCCCACACTCTGCACAGGGAGCTCTGTCCAGACCTGTCGGACAGGCTAGGGTGACAGCCCGGGTGAGGTCATCGCAGACACGTTTCGCTGCAGGTGACATGGGCTGTGGTGTCCATCTGCCCAGGATCCGAGCAGAGGCAGCGTGGGGGCAGGGCACTCGGTGGCAACATGACGGCCCTTCTGGGGCACCCGGGGTCAGAACGTTGTCCATGTCACTCTGAATGCTCCTGGGGTCCCCCAGGTGTCCACCACCTCGGCTCCGGGGCTCCCCGGGCTGGATGGGCTGACGAGGTGAAAGGAACACACGCACCCCGGGCCTCACGCCTCCCTCCGCCAGCCCAGGCCTTAGCCCAGGCCTTCCTGCTGCTGAGCCAGGGCAGCTCCTCCTGGCACAGGGCCGCCTGCTCCCAGGAGTGCTCCTCTCACTCAGAGCCCTGCCCCCGCTCAGCACCCGGCTCCCCACGGAGGCTGAGCTGCTGGCTGAGGGGCTGTGGGGAAGTCATGGCCCCTCAGCCCTGAACACGGGGCTGGTGCGGGCAAGAGCTCCGTGGAGAGAGAACAGAGAAGCCAGGCTCCAGGCCTGGGCATGGCTGAGGGGCAGAACCACTTCCCGGAGGTCAGGGGGAGACCTTCTGCTCTGGGACCAGCGGGTAGGAAAGGAGGTGGGGTGACCTCTGTGGGTGCTGAGGAGGAAGCAGCAAAATAAGAGGCTCAACCCAGGATGGCAGGGAGAGTGACAGGCAAATGGGCAAGAGGCCCACCAGGCTTCAGGGAGCACACCTGTGTGCCAGGAACTGGCCCTGGCATTCCATGGTTACTCCCGGCAACAGGCTCACCCAGTGGGGCTCCGGCACTGACTTTATAGATGAAGACATAGGCTCGCCATGGCCGGTGTTGCTTGGGGGGTTGGGGGGGGGGGCGGTTGGGGGAGGGGGGTAGAGCAGCAGCCCGCACACCAAACGGTGGCGGGTTTGATTCCAGGCCCAGTCAGGGTGCATGCAGGAGGCAACCAATCCATGTGTCTCTCTCACATCAATGTTTCTCTTTCTCCCTCCCTCCCTCCCTCCCTCCCTCCCTCCCTCCCTCCCTCCCTCCCTTTCACTCTCTCTAAAAACCAATGGGAAAAATATTACTGGGTGAGGAAGGAAGGAAGGAAGGAAGGAAGGAAGGAAGGAAGGAAGGAAGGAAGGAAGGAAGGAAGGGAAAGACAGATTTCAAGATGTTAGAGACTTCCCTGAAGTTAATCACAGCCGGGAGAGGCAGCGCTGGCTCATCCATTAGTGGGGCGCAGCCCAGGCTGTCCCATTTCCCCCACTTGCAGGCCCTCCTTGGACTCCCTGAGTCCAGTGGCTTCCAACAGCCGACCTCTGACCCGATGGCCTGATGAATTGTTAGGACACAGATGCCCAGTGTCCCCCAGGAGGCCCTGGTCAGGGCTCAGAGTCTGGGGTCTTTGCTGATGTGCTGCCGGGTTGGGAATCCCAGCTCTAGTTCAATGTGACCAGGAGGAAACCGAGGCCCGCAGAGTGGGGTGACTTCCGCGAGGGCCACGGCCATGGCCTGGCCTGGGGATGCTCCCCCCGTCTTGACCCTCCCCTGTCCTAACACCGGAGGGAGCAGAGGAAGGGGAGCCCCCGCCAGGCAGACTGGCCATGGGCTGTTGGCATGAGTGGAAATGGGGAACTGAGCATTTCAGGTTGTCATCCGGATAATCACACTGTTGGGGAGTGCAGATTTGGCCATTAATGGCTCCTTTGGCACATGCCTCAGCCCGTGGCCCGTGTGGCTGAGGGCGGCAGGGGCCGATCTCCGGTCGCCCCTTCCCCGAGGGCAGTGGGAGCGTCCAGGTGCGTGTCCAGGTGTGTGGGCAGCTGGAGGCTTCCCCAGGCGGGGCACATGCTGAGCCGCTCTCCGTTCTCCAGGAAACCTCTGCTCCCCGAGGCTGGGTGGCCCTACACGGCCAGGCCCAGCCATCAGAGCAAGAGGCACCCAGACGAGGTGGGAGCGGGAACAAAGGAGGCGTTCAGGGACAGGCCTGTACAGGCGAAGGGATGAAATGAGGAGCAGGAGGGAGTCAGGAGGGAGGGAACACGGGAGCTGAGGCCCCGTCAGACATGACTTTAATCACCTTCCAAGGGAGAGAAGGAGAGAGAGCTGGGGCCTCCAGGGCCCTAAGGAGGGTGGGGGCGGGTGCCAAGAGGAAGGGGCAGACTCACCAACTGCCCCCTGTGAGGCAGGACAGCCTGCGAGCTGAGGCGCGGCGAGAAGGGGAGGGAAGTCCCGGGCCCGGGGACAGCCCAGAGGCCGGGCGGCCACAGGACGGAGCCCGAGTGCTCCTCTGGCCTCACCCCTTTCCAGCTTGAGGCCTCCGGCGAGCTCGGCCGGCTTTCCAGCCCTGGGTTTCTGCATCTTTGTTTATTTTTTTTAAGTTAGAAAATTCATAAACATACATTTTTCAGGAAATACAATTATTCAAGTCCTTGATATTTCAATGACCATTCCACCTTATCAGACATTCACAACGTGTGTTCTTTAAGTCTTCACCAAGTCGTGCTGACTCCTCCTCAGGTAACCAGGGCCATTTCGCCCATTCAATGCTACAACGTGCATTTAGAGAGTAAAGGCACTTGAGCCAAACTACATTAAGTACTTGAACAAATAACTTCCAAACACTTAGAAGACAATAATCTAAAAAAATCAACACCTTGAATGATCAAACCCCAAAGAACTCAGCCACTGTAACCTAGCAGGCTGCTAATAGGTCACGTGTCCATGTTGAAACAGCACGGAATCGTCAATGACTTTATTTCTCACCTGCAGTTTCTAAACATGATGGTGTCTGCACCTTTAACACCCCTTTCTTCGCGGGGGCTTGCCGGTGAGAGGAGACGTGCCGGCACGTAAGGGTGCCCAGAGATACAATTGTGTCCCTTCTCCCCTCGCGCTGCAGGGAGCCCGGGGCCCAGAGCAGGGTGTTGACAAGGGGCGCACAGAGGCTGAGCACACCTCCAGGGTCTCCCCCCAAGCCCTTCACCCCAGAGCTGAGAAGGGGCCGTTCTCGCAGCACAGCCTCCGGTCCAGGCTCCCTCCCGAGAGCCGCTGTGCTCAGGGGCCTGGCCCCCAGGACGTGCTGCGGGAGCCGTGTACAGTGTACAGCGAGCATGTCAGACTCAAAGGCTGACACGGGCCCCATAAACAAGGTGTGTGTGGCCGCAAACAAACAAAAGCTTCAATTTTCATAGAAACGCAGGTTTATTTCGATAGAGACATGCTGAACACAAAGGGCTGAAACAAATGAGTCATTAAGATAAAATAGTAGAACATTTTATAACAATTAATTTGAACATGAACTTACCAGACACTGAATAACTGCACTGATTAATAAGCGTAACACAAATAAACCTATTTTTCCTGTTCTCCGAAAGCAAAATATTCCCTGTTGTGCACACCAAACAAGTCAGTCCAAGACTAATGACGTGGCCATCGGCTGCTAAAATACTCACGCTAGTGTTAGTGGAGAGAAACGGTGCGCCTGCGCGTAAGGCGCGTAAGGGAAATGGATGCAGCACGATTATAGTCATCGGTCATTAGCGAACGTTGTAGTTAGTTATTAATAGTTATGTGTGGTGCTCACTTCAGCAGCACACATGCTAAAATGGGAACAATACAGGGAAGATCAGCATGGCCCTGCACAAGGATGACACGCAAATTGTGAAGCGTTCCATATTTTAAAAAAGAAAAAATAATTATTATGTATAGCAGGATATTGCAAAACTTAAGTTATGACATTTTTATTCATACCATTATATTGGCTGGGCCGCAAAAACATTCATGGTGGGCTGCATGCGGCCCACGGGCTGCGAGTTTGACATGCTTGAAGTACAGCTTCCTAGGGTCCCAGAGAGATGAGATGGCCTCTGCACCAGCTGATGCTCCCGCCCACGGCTGTGGACAGCACATCCCCACTTCTGCCTCTACCCTTTCATGGTTCAAGGCCAGCCACCCCCCTCCCCAGGGCTGGCAGACACCCCTCTGCACCTCAGGGAGCCCCACAGTCCCCCTCTCCCTCAATTACAGGGTGGGCTCCCCGGGGCGGACTCCCTCTGCCCTTGGCCTAGGCTTTTTTTTTTTTAAATAGTTTTTTATTGATTTCAGAGAGGAAGGGAGAGGGAGAGAGAGAAACATCAATGATGAGAGACAATCATGGATCGGCTGCCTCCTGCACGCCCCGCGCTGGGGGTCGAGCCTGCAGCCCAGGCCTGTGCCCTGACCGGGAATCAAACCCTGACCTGGTTCCTAGGTCGACGCGCCACCCCGGAGCCACGTGGGCCGGGGCCTAGGCTTGTTTACACATTTTCTTAGCCTCATTGGACCCTCCTTCCTCTGTGGTCAGTGCCTTCTCCTGCTTTGGCCAGTGAGTCCACACCGTCCTTGCCTCACCTGCAGGCCTCGACACAGCCTCGTCCCCCCGCCCCCGAGGCCCCGCACCCTGCTCCCTCCAACACTGGGCTCCTCGGGCCTCTGCCTTCTCTGGTCAAATCGTCTCCCACTCCCCCCTTTTCCCCCCTCCATTCTGGTGTCTCCCGTATCCTCCAAGCCTCCAGGATCTATTTTGCATCTTTAATGTAAAGAGTGGTCGCCAGCCGGTGGCCTGTAGGCCGCTGATGGCCCGTGAGGTCCGAAAGGCTGGCGATCGCTACTCTACAGTGGTGGCCTCCTGGCCTGTCTGTGCACTTCGCTCGGTGTCCAGGCAGTGTCCACATCGCACCTGGAGCCGGTCCGCCCACACAGGCTGGCTCACCGCGATGCCACCTGACCATGCTGCCCACGGCCTCGCTCACGGTGCCCGCTGGCCTGCCTGGCTCACTGTCCATGGAAGGTGCCCTGGCACCTGCTGAGAGCTTCCCTTTCCTGATCCCGGGACCCCACAGGCCCTGGAGGCAGCCCTCTTCCCGCCTCCATGAAAGGTGGGGCGTGTGCACAGGGGAGGCGCGAGGGCCCTGCCTGCAGGCGACAGGGCCTGGGTTTAAGTCTTCCGATGCCGGTCCTGTGCTCTGGGTGGGTCCCTCCGGGATGCCCAGGCCCCAGGCTGAGTGCACGCTGCTCGCACTTTTATTCTCTGCTCTCCTGTCCGTCAGGCCTTGTGTGGGGGTGGAGGGGGAGAAACTCAAGGCCAGCTCCTCCATTCCTGAGCCAGCAATGACGCTCAGCGCTGTGGGGCAGGCCTCCCCGGCCCCTTCAGCCTGGGACAGACAGGAATTCTCCAGGGTGGGAAGCCGCCTGGGACGGCCCCCGTCCAACCTCATGGTCCCTTCCTCCCAGCTCAGTCTGCCCACCAGGCCCAGACTGCATGGGGCCTCCAGGCCAGGGCTCGGCGAGCTCCACCCCTGAGAGCATGAGGGCTGAGCCCGCTGCCCGGCCTGTGTGAGGCCGCTCGCTCCCTGCGCTCTGTCTTCCTGCCCCTGTGTCTGTGGCAGTGGCTTCTCCCCAGCCTTTCTCCAGACCCCAGCCACACCCCGCGCTCCCCTCCCCTTACTTGCCTCCTCCCGCAACCACGTGGGCCCTGGTGAGCGTGTCCCTGCCCCGGGGTCTCCAGCGCATCAGGTGCGTTCTGAGAGGAACTAGAGTCGCAGCTGGAAAGCCCAGCCCTCGGGCACCCTTTCCAGACCACCCGGGAGCACTCCCCGCCTCGGCCCGCGGCCGTGTCTGCAGTGGTTCCCGGCAGCACCGCGTGGCGAGGGGAGCATCCAGGTGGGACGTGTGGAGGCCGTGGCTGCTCAGACTCCAGCCAATAGATAGAGACACATTCCCGGCCGTCTGTGGCGACTTCATGCTCCTCAGAGAGATGGCTGCGGAAGGGGTGGCTCTGCATGTAACGCCCAGGGAGGGGGGACCGGGTGCACCCCAGGCTTTCAGTGCCTGTTCCTTCTGCCTGCCTGCCGGGTGGGGACCAGCCACCTACCCCCGAGCGGGAGGGGCTTGGAGAGCACCCTGGGAGCCCTCAGGCCGCCCGCTCCTGCTGGCTCAGCTGAGTGGGGCCGCCCTTGCTCCAAGCCTCCCCTTCTGTCTTGGTTGTAGCTGCTTTTCAAAGTGAGATCTTCTTTCCCAAAGGAAAGGGACGTATGGGTAGGAGAGCTCATGGCGCAGCACATTCCCGATACATCCTCTTCCCAGCGCACCCCCGATCTCAACAGCCTTGATCTCCCCCTGGTCAGGGGCCCCTGGAACCTCTCCTGTTCCCTCCACCCGCCCATCACTGCCTCACACACGAGCCTCTTCCTGCCCAGAATCAAGTTTCTATCTTGTCCACAGGCAGACGGCACCCCCTTGTCCGTGAGCAGGGTCACAGCCGTGCCTGCCGCCAGCAGCGGGTCTGGCTCTGGCTCCAGCGCAGGCCCACGTCAGGCCCTGAGAATGTGCCGCCTGCTGTGCCCGGGACTCCCCGGACGGGGCTGGGTCCCCACCTCCCCGTCGCTCTCCTCCCCCTTCCAATGGCCCCAGGCCCACTGGCAGGAGTGGGGACTCCCTACCTGGGCCTCCCTCCTGCTCACCTGGGCTGGAGGGCCTGGCAGCAGCTTGGCCCTGTGAAGACAGGCTGGGATGCTCGACCCCACAGACCCGGGTGTCTGGAGCGGGTTTCTGGATCCTCGGCCAGGTCTGGGTGCGGGTTTGCTGAACGAAGGACTGGATGGGTGAGGAGTGAGCCTGGCCCACTCCCCACTTCTCCCCCGCCCCCTGACGTCTCCTCCCACCCGCCCTCCCGCAGACAGAGCTGTCCCTGCAGAAGGAGCAGCTGCAGCTCAAGGTCATCGAGCTCGAGGACGAAGCAGACAAGTGGCAGAAGGAGAAGGACCGCATCAAGGTGGGCTGCCCGGCGCCGCTGCCTCTCCCCTCCCCGGCCGGGGCGGCCTCAGCCCTACACGGGCTCCCTGCACTGGGTTTTTCCTGATTCCCCCCTCCCTTTGGCGTTCTCGCCAATTCCTCTTCTCAGTCGGGGCCAGGGGGACAAGTGGGTCTTACCCATCACCTGACACTCACGTGACATCATTCCAGGGCAGACAGACTCTAGAACCACCCACCTTCCAATGTCCCGTTGTCTGCTGGGGCCACCAGCTGCCAAAGGCTTGCCATTCCCCGTGCACTGTGCCGGGGAGGTTAGATGCCCGTGTGCCATGGTCTGAGTCATCGCAGACCACATCTGACCCGTGACCCTGCCACATACACATCCATCAATTCACTTTCTGGTGGTGCTGGGTCCTGTGGGGTTCCAGGGAGCGCAGCCTGACTCACGGGCACTCTGGGGCCCGCAGCATTGCCCACCGGGCGGGGAGGAACGATGGTGGCGGCAGGGGCACCGGCGGGTAAGGAGCAGCGGCTGTGAACACTGGCCACCTCCGTCAGAGCTGGCCTTTCTCCATGGGGCCTCCACGGAGCTCCTGGGCCAACCAGGCTCCCGGGTGGGAGCAGCCGGACTCTGTGCTGGAGCCTAAAGGCCCAGGGAGGTGTCGGTGGCTGACGCCTCCTCCCTTGGCGCCCTCGCTCTGCCCCCAGAGCTTCACCACCAACGAGAAGGCCATCTTGGAGCAGAGCTTCCGGGAGCTGGTGCGGGACCTGGAGAAGCAGAAGGAGGAGGTGCGGGCCGCGCTGGAGCAGCGGGAGCAGGATGCCGTGGGCCAGGTGAAGGTGATCGTGGACGCCCTGGACCAGCGGGCCCAGGTGCTGCAGGAGGACAAGCAGACCCGGGAGCAGCTGCACAGCATCAGCGACTCGGTGCTCTTCCTGCAGGTGCCAGGAGCCCCATCTGCCCTCGCCTCGCCCCCGCCTTCTAGGCCTCACTGGTCATCCAGCCACCTTCCCATGCATCCATCACTCATCCATCCACGCCCCAGCCCACCTCTCCCCTTAATTCTCCCACCCAAGCCCTTTCACTGCCTAATCCAAGGATGGCACCCAGTGCCCCCTGGCGCCCTTGAGCAGTGCCCCCGCCCAGCAGGAAGGAGCTCGGTGATGGATTAGTGATGCCTGCTTGGGCTGTGGCATTGTGGCAGAGAAGTGTTGCACAGTTGTTGTCCTGGATCTTTCTTTAAAAATTTTTATTATAAAATATATTTTTATTGATTTCAGAGAGGAAGGGAGAGAGAGACAGAAACATCAATGATGAGAGAGAATCATTGATCAGCTGCCTCCTGCACTCCCCCCACTGGGGATTGTGCCCACAACCCAGGCATGTGCCCTGACCAGAATCAAACCCGGGACCCTTCAGTCCACAGGCCGACTCTCTATCCACTGAGCCACACCGGCCAGGGCCAAACGCTTCCATTTCCCGGAAGAGAAATGGGCTGTTTAATAGCAGCGCTGGGTCTAACCCTGGCTCTTCTTGCTCTGGTGTGGGACCTGCCAGCTTCACTGTGACAGCCCCTGAGAGGGCTCCCCCCACTTCCAAGACTCCCCCCCCCCCACACTTAGGGCTGCTTTCCCTCCTTGCAGGAATTTGGCGCTTTGATGAGCAATTACTCCCTGCCCCCGCCCCTGCCCAGCTACCGTGTGCTGCTGGAGGGGGAGGGCCTGGGGCAGGCGCTGGGCAACTGCAGGGACGACCTGCTGAACGTGTGCATGCGCCACGTGGAGAAGATGTGCAAGGCCGACCTGAGCCGCAGCTTCATCGAGAGGAGCCACGCGGAGAACGGTGGGTCCCTCGCAGGCAACCCGCGGCCGTGGGCACTTTCCTCCCAGTCAGTCCTGGCTGCCTGTGCGGCTGGCGCCCACCGATGGCCCTCGTTGCCCCCAGCCGCCACTGCACCTGCGGTATTGGTACTAGATGCCGGGAGTGCAGTCCCCATCGAACTTGCTGCCAAAGGTAGGCAGCCTCTGCAAGGGGCCTCGGAGCAGGGGCCGCCGGGCGGGCGCCGGCTCCCGCATGTCTCCCTGTGGCCGCCCTCAGTCCGGGCGCTGCCTCTGCTGCCAGCCCCGTCCAGCAGCTGGGTGGGTGCTGCCCTTCTTTTTTAAAAACTATTTTATTGATTCAGAGAGGAAGGGAGAGGGAGAGAGAAACATCAATGATGAGAGGGAATCACGGGTTGCCTGCCTCCTGCATGGCCCCCACTGGGGACCGGCTCCACGACCCGGGCATGAGCCCTGACTGGGATCGAACCGTGACCTCCCGGTTCGTCAGTCGACGCTCAGCCCCTGAGCCACGCGCTTGTAGGGCTCTGCAGACCTCAGGAGGTGGGCCTAGAGCCGCACCTGGGCTGGAGGGAGAGCCTGCCCGTCACCTGTGCCCAGTCCTCTGCGCTCAGAGGCTGGGCCGGGCCTGGGGGCCAGCGGGACACAGCATGTCCTGGTGACTCACAGCTCCCTGACGGCAGCGTCTCTTCTGAATCATGCTCCACCCACAGAGGCCACTGAATAACCTTCCAGAAAGCCCAGACCCTGAGAACTACCCTGCCGAGCCCCCCTCCCCGCCCCCCTGCTTCCCGCACCCCCATCCCAGCCCCGTCGCTTTAGGGCCCGACGCCTGGGCACTTTCCCCAGAGCCCCGTCTGGTCCTGGGCCCGGCCCGGCCTGGGGACACTGCCTGACGAACGGCCTCTGGCCCCAGGCACCCGAGGAGGTGCCAGGCGCAGCGTGTGCGGTGTGGGGTGTGCAGAGGGGCCAGGCCCGCGGGGCCCTGCGTGTCTGGGTGGTGGCATCACACCGTGTCCCTCTGAGGACTGGCGAGCCATGGCAGCGAGACGAGCACTTGGCTTTGAAACCCTCCTGCTAGTGATGATGGCGATGACACCAGTGGTGACGGCTGGAGACAGGGCCTCCGCCCACTTGCCACCCCAACATCTGAGCTCCGGGCAGCTGTGTGCGTCTCCCCGGCCAGGGCCGAGGCTCAGGGAGCAGCTTCTCACAGGCGCCCACTCAGCAGGCAGTCAGCTCACCGCTCTGACCCACTCCCCCTCTCATCCCCTCCGAGAAGGGCTGCCGGCGCCGCCCGGGGGCCCACTTCGGGGAGGTGAAGTTGGCCTGATGGACCCAGGTGGCCTGCCACCCACCCACTGGCCATTACTAGGTCACGGTTGTGTCGGCCACGGCCTCTGTGCAGGTGTGGCCTGTGCCCCCTGCGGGTGTGGAGGGGCGGCTCCCGGGAGCAGCGATGGAGCCTCTGACGTCAGCAGCCTGCACCTGTGCCCGGGGCCCTGGCCTCCGTGTTGGTTCTTGTTGCCGGGAACGTGTTTGGCTGTGGGAGGCGGGGAGACCCTAGTGACCGTCCTCCTGCCTGAGGCCGGCCGCCCACAGGCCAGGGTCTCATTCTGCCGTCAGAGGCCTGCGGGCTGCGGGCACCAGCCATATTCATCCTGGGCTTGGGGAAGGGCTGAGCCACACCAGGGGTTGTCATGGATGCCTCCTGCATGCCAGGGCTGCTGGGAACAGGTGACAGGTGCAGAATGAGGGACGAGCCACTCTTCCCTCTGCCCAGGATGGAGGCCGCGGGAAGGGCAGGGGGACACGGGAGAGGGAAGGAGTGAGAAGAGGGAGTGGGAAGGAGGGGGCTGGGAGGCAAGCAGGAGCCACACATTGGCTTGGGTTTGAGGAGGGAGGGGCGGGCGGGCGGGGAGGCGTCATGCCCATTCCGAGAGCTCGCTCTGCACACCCGCTCAGGCCCAGCCGGGGACCAGCCAGGGCATCAGCCCACCCTGAGCCAGCAGCCAGCAGCCAGCGAGCCCAGGTCCTCACCCACCACCTGCAAGGGTGCGGGGGCGGGGGGCCAGGGCCACGGTGCCTGTCAGATGGGGAAGGGAGTTGGCAGCACCTGGCAGATGCAGGTCTGTGCACCGAGGCCCCTGCCCCCAGCAGAGGGGGTGCGGCAGGTGTTACTGTCTCTGATGCTGGGGAGCCCCGCCTCCCCGGGGACAGCGGTGGCAGGGCACGGCCTCAGCGAGGCCGGGGTGCCCTGGGCAGCTGCTCCCCACAGCCCCTCGGCTGACCGACCTTGCTCCTTCCTTCCAGGGGTTGACCATCGCTACATGAGCAACTACACCAGCAGCTACGCCAGCGACTGGAGCGCGCCCGACACCATGAAGCGGTATTCCATGTACCTCACGCCCAAGGGTAAGGCACCCGCTGCTTCCTGGACGGACTCGCAGGCCCCCTGGGTGGGCGAGGGCACTTCCTGTTTGCCTGGGACCATCTCAGCATGTGCCTCCTGTTCGGATGACCTGTTCCTCAGGGGCTTCCCTCCTCAGGACCCAGGGGTCCCCACCCTCCCTCACCGCCAGCCCCCACCCCTCCCCCTGCCAGGCCTCGCTGTGTGGGATTCTGCCTGGGTGTTTGCAGTTTGCATCATCCCGCTCCTCAGGGCATGGAGACAGGTTTGCTCTCCCTCCCTCTGTGGGCCCAGCCCTACCCAGGCCCTGAGAGGCGGTGCCGCTGGGTGGGGTGCAGACCAGTGCCTGCCTGTCCTTGCCCTGTGGGAGCCTGTCACATTCTTTGGCACCACAACAATGCCCATTACGTAAGGTGGGTGTGGCCCGCCAGCCTCAGGGGGAAGGGTGCAGGCATGTGTGGGGGAGGGGTGCAGGCATGGGAGGGGGCGCAGGCATGTGTGGGGGAGGAGGTGCAGGCATGTGTGAGGGAAGGTGTGCAGGCATGGGAGGGGGTGCAGTCATGGGAAGGGGTGCAGGCATGTGTGGGGAGGGGTGCAGGCATGTGAGATGGAGGGGTGCAGGTATGTGAGGGGGAGGGGTGTGCAGGCACATGATGGGGGAGAATACATGTGGGGAGAGGCAGAAAGGATGCGTGGAGGAGGCCTCAGCCCTGCACTGAATCACCCGCTGGGACACACACTGGGTGGGGTGCAGGGGTGGGAGGGAACTGGGTGGGGTGCAGGGGTGGGAGGGATGAGCTCAGTTCAGAGTAGCCACCCCACCCAATGAGGAAACAGCACCTGGACTTCAGGTGGAAGCCTGGCGAGGCAGCCGCACCTGACCCCACCCCCACAGGCCTGGTGTGGACAGCGAGTCCTAAGCCCTGAACCCCCAACCCCGGTGCTGCCCTTTGGGCACAACTCTGTGAGATGCCAGCTCCCCACCTGGCCTCTCTCCTCGCTCCCCAGGACTCTGGGCATTGAGCCCCGAGTTGACCCTGCTCTGCCCCCCCCCATTCTGCGGACAACGGTGGGGAGGGCAGCTCCCCGCAGGCTGCGAGGAGGAGGGCAGTGATGGGGAGGGAGGGCAGAGCACCCCACCGTGTCCCCTGACAGCCTGACTGTCACCACCCTTCTGTCCCTGTCTGAGAAGAGAGGAGCCAGGAGGGACCCTCTTGGCCCTGTGCATGGGGCTGGGCATCTGCCGGGGAGCAGGTGCCCCCCAACCCCCGACCCTGTGCCCAGCCCCGCCTGCCCTGGAACAGGAGGAGATGTGCCCTCTGGGCCGAGGAGGGTCAGAGACTCAGGAGGCGTGGCCCCCGGAGGGCTGCCCGCTGGAGTCTGGGGGCTCCGGGCAGTGGGCTGGTCAGTCAGGCTCCCAGGAGGGGTGGTCTCCAGGGCCCGGCAGAGGCAGTGGGCTCAGTGCAGAGGGCCTGGCGTGAAGGCCCAGGGCCCTGGAGAGAGGTGCGAGCACTGCAGGTGGGAGGGTCGGAGGGAGGACCAGCAGGGGCTGGGCAGGGGCTGGGCAGGGGCTGGAACCGGACAGGGCGGGCTCTGCAGAGGGAGGGCCCACAGAAGGACCTGAGCGTGCTTTCTTTTTAAAAAAAATATATTTTATTGATTTCAGAGAGGAAGGGAGAGAGAGAAACACCCATGATGAGAGAGAATTATGATCGGCTGCCTCCTGCGCGCCCCACCCTGGGGATCGAGCCCACAACCCGGGCCTGTGCCCTGACGGGAATCGAACCCTGACCTCCTGGTTCGTAGGCCGACTCAGCCACTGAGCCCCCGCCAGGCAGGAGTGTGTTCTTTCGTCTGTAAAGGGGTGTGTGTGTCCCAGTCCGCCACCCTCTCCAGACGGATGCCAGAGGCCACATCGGGGTGGGGGGCAGAGGACCCTCTCCCGGGGAAGCACCTGGCCATGTCCACGGGCACCCGCTCCTCAGCCTCTCCTGGCCCGGGGCCTCCGTCAGGCACCTCACAGGCCGTGGCCACCCGTCCTCACAGGAGCCCCGTGTCCCAGCCTCGGGGGCTGCAGCCACAGGGGACTGGCCCAGGGTGGCATGTTGGCCTCTCCAGCCCCTGGTGACCCTCAGTCTCGAGCAGGTGACCAGATGCAGCCCTGTGTCCAGGGCTGGCCAGGCCACACCTGGTGCTCTTGGCACGGTTAGGAAAGTGTCCCGACTTGGGGCTTGGGGGTAAATGACATATCACTTTATTCCAGCCCCCAATGAGCTGTCGTAGTGGCATCTGGGCCCGGGGACAGGCGCTGGGGGCCCTTCAGGTCAGAGGTGCCGCCCTGAGTAAGCCGCCCCACCTTCTGCGATGACAGCTCTTCCCCTTTGCTTCCCAGGGGGCGCCAGGACGTCGTACCAGCCCGTGTCCCCCAGCCGCCTCCCCAAGGACATCAACCAGAAGAACTTCAGTAATCTCTATGGCACCAAAGGTAGGGGCTGGGCTCGGAGCAAGGTGGGCGGGGCTCAGAGCCAGGGGCGGGACTAAGGGGAAGGTGGGCGGGGCTCAGAGCCAGGGGCTGGGCTCGGAGCAAGGTGGGCGGGGCTCAGCCAGGGGCTGGGCTCAGAGCAAGGTGGGCGGGGCTCAGAGCCAGGGGCGGGACTAAGGGGAAGGTGGGCGGGGCTCAGCCAGGGGCTGGGCTAGGAGCAAGTGGGCGGGGCTCAGGGCGAGGTGGGCAGCGTGCTGGGCTTCCCAATCCAAGGTGAAGGAGGACTGGGGAGGGGTTGTGAGCTCAGAGGTGGACCAGAGGGTCCTGCTGAGGGTAAAGGGTGAGTGTGCCTGTGTGAGACACTGTGACTCAGGCTGCAGGGAGCAGGGGCCTCCCTGGGAACCCTGAGTCCGGGGCCTTCTGCTTGGGGACAAGCAGGGGAACTGGGGCCTGTATGGTGTGGGGACGCCCCTCAGCGCGGGTTGGGGCACAGGGACCTTGCGAATCTGCGTGAAGCCAAACTCCTGTTGCTGTAAGTGGCAGGGTGGCACGGGGAGGAGTGGGCCCACCCAGACGTCAGGGAGGTGCCCTGCCATGAGAGGGGAGGGTGGCATGCCCTTCGGCCCAGGAGAGACGAGATGGAACGGAGCCCTGGCCTCCCGGGGACAGCCAGGTGCCAACCGTCTGCCCAGGTGCTGCGGTGGACCTCACGCCGAGGGCGGGCAGTGGGCTGGGGGGGCCCAGCTGGGAGGCCTGTTGCCTCCTGGGGCCCCTGGTGCTGCCCAGCCCCATGCAGAGGGCGTGGGGGAGACTGAGCCAGCTCCCAGCCCCCGGCACAGAGCCAGGCTGCCGAGGCCAGTCAGGGCCTCTTCAGAGAAAACGAGTCCTGGAGATCTGGAGGCAGGGCCCCCTGGACGGGGCAGCGCCCAGGCCTCACGTCCAGGACTGGCCCCCATTGCACCATCACGCACACAGCAGACTGTGAGGCCAAGCTCGGTCTGTCTGTCACGGCTGCCACCTCGGCCCAAAGGGACTCGGGGTGGGGGTGGGGGGAGAGAGAGAGAGAGAGAGAGAGAGAGAGAGAGAGAGAGAGAGAGAACAGATGAGTGAGGGAATGACGGGCCAGGCCCATGGGCCTGAGAGCCTTGGGCGGACGTGCTGGCTGAGGTCCAGACTGCAGACTTCCTGGGCACCCTGTGGGTGGGGCTCACCTACAGCAGGTGGACAGCCAGCCCCTCTGACTGCTGAGCCCCAGACCTCCCTTCAGGCAACAGTGGGAAATCTCAGGACTGGGACCCTGCGTGCTGGATGGGAGGGGTCAGAGGAGGGGGCCTTTTCCAGAGGGGCTGAGAGCCCCCACTGTCCTGCAGGTCCCCCCGCTGCCTGCTTCTCTCCAGGCTGCAGGGACATGCTTGCAGATGGACACGTGTCAGCTGCCCACCTGGTGAGCAGGGTGCCAGGAGGTGTAGCGGCTGCTCTGTCTCTGAAGTTTAGCCCGTGTTTGCATCTATTTGTTCATTTCATCTGTCAGCCATCCAAGGAGCCCCTTCGGGGATCAGGCTCTGTGCCGGGCACGGGTGCCATGCTGCCCTCGGAGCCCAGTGGGGAGACAGACAGCTGAACACCCACCGACACTGGCAGGCGGGTGGTGAGGGGGGCGTGGCTGAGCTCACACAGACTGGGGAGGTGACATGGAAGCTGACACTGAAGACCAACACATGGATTTGCTGAGAGTGGGGTGCATGGGGAGTACCCCAGGCCTGGTCTGTGCAAATAGCTAGGGCAAGAGGGAGCCTGCAGTGTGTGAGGAACGCCGAGTGCAGCGGTGGAGTGATGAGCGATGGAGAGGGCGCGAGGGGGAGCCAGGAGGTGGAGGCGGTGGTGAGAGGTGGGCAGCAGCGGGGAGAGCGGCAGGCCGTGTAGCGTGGGCTTTGCACCTTCACCGGAAAGCCGGACAGCCGGGGGCCTGCGGGGCCAGCAGGGCGCAGCACTTCCCAGTTCAGAAGGACAGCTTTGACTGGCAGGAGGTGAGAGGGCCCAGCGTCCTCCTGGCTTGAGACGCGGCGAGGACTGGACAGGCACAGGGATGGCCTCGTCCTGGCTCTGGCCCGGCCGACCGCTGTGGCCTGACCCTTCCCTTTGCCGCCCAGGTAACTACACGTCGCGAGTCTGGGAGTACTCCTCCACCGTGCAGGGCCCCGAGGACCTGCCCCTGCCCGGGGTCCAAGGCAGCTCCTCCTTCTCTCTGAAAGGTGAGCTGCGTCCTGCTCCCGCCTCCCCTGCCACCGGCAGCCCTGCACCCGCCCTGCTCCTCGCTCGCCAGGCCCTCGCCTCCCAGGGCCCGAGCCCCTCTCCCTCCCTACCGCCAGGCAGCGTTCTGGGGACTGTTTAATCGCACTGTCCCCTGTGGGCATGCGGTCCGGGCGATGGGGCCAGGCCACACCCTCCACACCCCTCCTCCCCCCATCCCAGGTGTGTGGGCGCTGAGCCCCACGTCTCCCTACTGCAGAGCGCTGCCTTCCCTATGCTCACCCGTGACCCCGCTGGGCGAGCTGAGTCCTGTGGCCAGGCGGCACCTGGCACTGGTCCGTCCGCAGAGCCAAAGCCCGCGGGCTGCTTTGGGGAAAGTGGGCAGAGGACCTCCAGGGCCTGCACTTCTGATTCGCTCCCCGGGCTCCACACGGCTGCACAGTCACCCCTCCGGCCCCTGGAGGCAGGTCGCTTTGAGGGGAGGCTCGCGCCAAACCCCTCACAGTGGGCCCAGGCCCTTGCGTCTCTGTGGCGATGTTCAGGCTTGGTGAGCCCTGGTGCAGGGAGCCCGCCCGTGTCCGCACCGAGGATGCCTGGCCTGGAAGACAGGATGGCGGATGGGGGGGCGGGGCTCTGGGCGGATGGGGGCGGGGCTCTGGACGGATGGGGGCGGGGCTCTGGGCGGATGGGGGCGGGGCTCTGGGCGGATCGGGGAGGGGCGAGGGGAGGGGGAGGCGAGGATCGCCGGGTGGGCAGACATCCAGGCAGCGGCCTCTGAAGGCAGCTTCATCCTCCAGCCCCCTCTTCCAGGGGTGATCAGCCAGGTGAAGGGTCCCCGCCGGCAGGAGCTGGGGAACTGGGGTCCCTGTGGCCTGTCTGGCTTCTAACGGGTCCCTCCCTGCTCTGCGGTCAGGCCCAGTCACAGGCTGCCCGGCAGGTGTCAGGTGGGGTGTCCTGCTCCCCAGTGTCTCCTCACCTGCCCGCAGAGCCTCCGGTCGGCCTGACCTCAGGGGAGCCCCCTCCCATGCACTGTGTCCTCCAGGAAACCTGGGACACCTGCGTCACCTCCACAGATCAGCTCCCCAGCCCCCTGGGAAGGCCCTGGAGGGGGGCAGGGCTGCGTGTGAGCAAGGAGACCCCGCCCAGGACCAGCCCCGCCCGCAGCTGGCGCAGCAGCTCAGGAGGCAGAGAGCTTGGGCTGTGGAAGGCAGCCCCCGAAACGCCCGCTGCTAATGTCTCTCTGTCCCAGCAGGCCCCGGGCGGCCCCCCTACCACTTCCCCACCTTGGGACAGGCCACCACAGGGTTCCCCGAGCCGGTGGACACCAATGAGCTGTTTAAAATTAGTCCCGGTACCTGTCCGTCCCCGCCCCTCTCCCCCACGGAGAGCGTGGGTGCCCACTGTCCCCCTGCTGCCCTACTCCTCCTGCGGCCGGCCCCCTCTCCCGGCTGGTGCGGGGTTTTCTTCCTGGTAATGGCTCCCGCTCAGGGTCAGCAGGACCCTCTCTTTGCAAGGCTGTCCGGCCCCAGGTGCAGGCGGAGCCTAGGGTCTCTGCTTGTCTCTGCCCTCGCCCAGTGCCCGCCGAGGAGGGGCACCGGGCGAGCATCTGCCGGTGGCTTCTGGGTCTGACCAGCTTTCGTCCCTTCGAACAGGCCCGGGGGCTCTCGGTGGCCTTCGCCAGGGACAGACGTGATTTCTTTATTTTAAATTCTTAATGTTTTATGGGTTTTTTTAATTGATTTTAGAGAGGAAGGGAGAAGGAGAGAGAGAAACATCAATGATCAGCTGCCTCCTGCACACCCCACAGTGTGGATGGAGCCCGCAACCCGGGCATGTGC
Source organism: Myotis daubentonii (assembly GCF_963259705.1). Lineage (NCBI taxonomy): Eukaryota > Metazoa > Chordata > Mammalia > Chiroptera > Vespertilionidae > Myotis > Myotis daubentonii. Next base: position 1,994,151 of record NC_081848.1, read on the forward strand.
CCTGACCGGGAATTGAACTGTGACCTCCTGGTTCATAGGTCACTGCTCAACCCCTGAGCCACACTGGCCAGGCTTTCTTTCTTTTTTAATTGTTTGACCTCATGAATCCCACACTATAAACATCACACAAAGTTATGTTTATTGATTTTTAGAGAGAAGGGGAGAGAGAGCAAGAAAGAGAAACATCAATGTGAGCGAAACCTTAATCAGTTGCCTCCCACACATGCCCTGATCAGGGGTAGAACCTGCAACCTAGGTATGTGCCCCAACGAGGAATCGAACCCACAACCCTTTGGTGCCCGGGATGAGGCTCACCTGCTGAGCCCCCGGCCAGGCAGGGCCTGCTGACTTCCTGAGTCCCTTCGCTTCCAGGCCTCAGCCTGGTCTTTCCCTGGCTCTGCTCCTGCCTTCCCAGTCCTGGGGCCACAGCTCTCCCAGACCTCCCTGGGGGCCCCAGGACCCCTGCTCCAGGCCCCGGGGCCTGCGGTCTCATCCCTGGACCACAGCCACAGGGCTCTGCTGTCCCTCCCGGGATCCCGTCCTCCTGCTCTGACGCAGGAGGGGCAGCAGAGCCCGAGGGCGGGGCTGGTGTCCAGCAAACCTGGGTTCACATGGGGCGACTGCTGGGCTCACAGAGATAGGGCGGGCTCGGTGAGGCCCAGCGCGGAGCCCAGTGGGCCAATCAGTGAGGGCACATCCGTCTCCGTGCAGCACGGGCTGGGGGCCTCCTGTGGAGCCTGGCAGGCTGTGCTATGAAGAGGCTTTCCTGGGCTCTGGGAGGGGGTGAGGCTTCAGGACGGGGGTGGAGGTGATGGGGGGAGGGGGAGAAAATTCCCACAGAGTGGGGTGACCCTGACCTGGATTTGGGGGACACGCCCCTGCTGCCTGGCCCGGCCCACCTCGCCTGCTCCTCTTTCTGTCTGCCTTGGGCCCTCCCTTTGGCCAGCCTCCCAGGTTTCCCCAGCGGGACCCGGGGGTGCACACCTCCTCAGGTGGCTCTCCTTGGTGACGGGCTGGGTGGAGCTTGGTGGTCTCTTTGGAGATGGGTCCATGCCCTGGGGGCTCCCAGCGTGCAGGGCCTCCTCTGACCACAGCCTCTGTCTTCCCAGGCTACCCCTCCCTCATGCGGAGCCAGAGCCCCAAGGTCCAGCCCCAGACTTGGAAATCTGGCAAACAGACTTTGCTGGTGAGTGAGGAGCCCTGCGGAGAGCCATCCGGGCCAGGCATGGCCAGATGGGGTGCTAAATGGGGCTCCCCAGTGACAGCTCGTCACTTGCCCGGGGCCTGTGGGGGACGGTGGCATCTCCGGGCCATGGGCGGGAGGAGGCAGCAGTGGCCGAGGACCTGCACACAGCTAAGGGCAGTAGGAACCCAGGGCTCACAGGCGGGGGCAGAAGTCAGCATGGACTTGCTGAGCCTCAGTTTTCTCATCTGTGAAACGGGCAGCCTTGGCTGTTATTTGGCAGATGCTGCTGGGCACCGTGCTTGCTGAATGGCGGCTTTGCTGCCAGCTCTGGGAGTGACATGCTCAGCCTGGGACGGGCATCCTGGCGAGGCAGTGGGAGAGCTGAGGCAGTGTCTGCAAACTTAGGAACAGATGTGTTTAGGTTTCGGTAGCAGACATGCCGGGCCCCACACAGACCTCAGCGATCAGACCTTCAAACGCTGTGCACGTCTCCACAGGCTTCTCCCACGGAGGCCAGGCCAGCCCTGCAGGGGTCAGCCCGCTGCCCTGGGAGGTGGGCGCACCTGCTGAGGACAGCTGCTTCTGCTGCCTTTGCACAGGGAGGTCAGAGCACAGGGCGGGCGGACCTGGGCCACAGGAGCGAAGAGGCTGGTTAGTTGGGAGGCCCTGGAACTTCCTGGCCATTGGACTGAGTGACGGTGCATGTGCCATAGAGCCGGGCCCAGGCCACGGCCGCAGTAGGTGCCCAAAGCAAGTGAGGGGAAGTCGAAGCCCCTGTTCCTGGGCTCAGCCCCGTCCCCCCTCCCTGTCCCCCATGTCCCAGAGCCGCATCTCAGTGGAGGGGGCTCATGGCACCTCCAGATGCCGGGCTGGGCTGGGCCCTGGTGCCTGCAGCCGCGGCCAGAGCTGGGAGAAGAGGCGGGTGATTCTACACCCAGGGAGGGGGCTGGGCGCCTGGCGACTGGCCCCAGGCCTCTCACCACCTGCCGTGTGACCTCCTGGGAGCCACTCTTCCTCGGTGCCTTAGCTCCCCATCTGTAACATGAGTCAGACGGCTGGGATGATGTCATAGCTCTTCCACCCTCACAGGCTGTGACTGCGACCCAGAGAGGGAACAGGGGTGCGGGGGGCGCACACCCTGCCGGTGCCTGGGCTGTGTGTCTCCACCCCCCGGCTCGGGGCTACAGAGACAGCGCTGTTCACTGACCGCGGCCCGTCTTACTGACCCGCCTCCCTGAACGGCACAGCCACGGCCAGGCCATTCCCTTTGCTGTATTGAAGGCTTGGGGTCCAGTGGGCACTTGGGGGTCCAGAGACCTGGTCCAGACGCTGCGGCTCAGTGGCTGTGTGCCTCGCCTGTCATTCCCTCCCTGGCCTCCATCTCTTCCCTTGCTTATAGATGGGTTCCCTGAGGCATGAGCTGAGGCCTCAGCCCCGCATTCCCCAGGCCCCAGGCCTGCTGGGGACCGGACGCAGCAAGGAGTCCGAGGAAATACAGGTCTAAGCTGGCAAGGCCAAGGACAGGGCTGGGGGCGCCTGGTGTCTCCTGGGCCAGGGTCAGGGTCAGGGTCCCAGTGCTTGCCAGGGCCTAGGGAGCGAGGGGAGCGCTGACGATGTGAAATCGCTGCTGGGTGTCACGCACAGACCTGGCGGGAGAGGGTCGCTGGCTCTGTCCTGAGAGGTGCTTCCTGAGTCCTGAGGAGGAGCCAGGATGGAAGAGGAGGGGCTGAGACGGGCCCTGGTCCCTGCTGGGCGGGGGCGGGTGCAGGCCTCTCTCTACCGCCTCTGTCAGATCCAGGCAAAGCCTCGAGACCCGGGAGTGGTTTGGAGAAATGGGTGGGGACGGTGGGTGCACGGACCGGCCTGCTGGGCCTGGCGTCCCGGTTCCACTACCAGCTGTGACCGGGCAAAGCGCTCAGCCTCGGTTTGTTCCCCGGGAGGGTGGGCGTGAGAGCGGTAGCCCAGGTACCGGGCGCGGCGGCGATCCTACACGTCCGTGTGTGAGCGGCGCCTGTGACTCTGCTGAGCAGACAGTCCTGCAGAGCGGAGCTGCAATGGCTGGGAGGCCCCGGGCCATGGCCGAGGGGCTGAGGTTCAAGCTCACCAACCAATGGAGGGAAATAAACTCTAATTAGGATTTGAACCTGGAAACTGACATGGGCGCCCGATCCTGATCACAGCATAGATCGAGCTTGCAGGTTAAGCCACAGCTCATAGCATTGTTGGGGTTCAGACCACTGCTGCTTCCCGGGGGTTAGGGTGGGGTGGGTCTGGCTCATGGGGTCCCCGCCATGCGCACCCCTAACTACTCTTGTTCCCGCAGTCTCACCACCGGCCATTCTACGTCAACAAAGGCAACGGGATTGGCTCCAACGAGGCCCCGTGAGCTCCAGCGGGAGCGAGGCACCCCCTCCCGCTGACCCTGCTGCTCTTGCTACTGTCGCGGCTGCAGGAAGGCCGGTGCTGTGCCGGCCGTCCCCAGCCCTCTGCCCGCCCCCAGGGCCATCCTGCCCACCCCCCTCCCCTTTGCCACACTCACCCAGGCCGCTCTCCCACGTCCGGTTTCTAATGGTCACGGTCTTCGTTCTGCTCAGAAGCCAAGCATCACGGGGGTGGGGGACAAGTGGGCTTCTCTCCCCGACCCCCACCTTTCTCTTCAGTGGGACTAGCTTGGCTGCCACATGGGGCCAGCCTGCCTCCTATCGGATGGGCCCTGCTCTCCAAGCCCTGGCCCCAGGCTGCGAGCAGGGGTGCCTGGCCCAGCCTTTACTTCCCACCCGCGGGGGCCGTCCAGGAGAGACTGTTGCTGTGCCCTGCCCTGGCCTCCCTGTCCAGGCCCAGCCCGGCAGACCTTCAGCCCGTGGCCATGACAGAGGGAGGCTTCTCAGGGCCTTGGCATCGTCCCTGGGCTCCCACACCCACTCTGGGTCTGCAGTCCCGCAGGGCAGCTCTCCTGGCTGGCGGGACTTGAGCCAGAACATTCTCTCTCTGAGATGAGCAGTTCCCTGACAATGGAGTCCCGGGCCCAGCTGCCCTGCAGAGCACCATTTACCTGCAGAGCCCGTTAGTTCTGTAATTTTGAATCCCCTGGCGATGGGCAGCAGGGGGGTGGGGGGTGGGGGAGAGTGTGCTGGGCGGGAAGGCCACGCTATTCAATGAGGTGCCTCTACGCTGCCTACTGCCCGCATACCCCCCTACTCCCCTAGCCCCCACCCCCCCAACCCTCTTACCCCCTACCCCCACCCAGCGCAGTCTCCCTCTCCACGGATGCCTCCCCAACGCGTGCTGCCATGGCTAGGGGTCTGGAGAGGAGACCAAACCAGGGGCAGCAAGTGGGGTCATTCTTCTCACAGCCCCTCCCTCCTCCCGGGGAGGCTGGGCCCTGGCAGGAGGGGGAGGGGCGGACATTCACTCAATAAACCGCTGGTCGCTACTCCTCTTGTGTTGAACAAGCGCGTCCCTGGGTGGAGAGGAAGACAGGAGATGCCCTGAGGCGCTTCAGGGAGGAGAGGGACCCGGCAGGGCTGGGCGCTTTGCCCTCCGGGCCTCCCCGAGGCCGCGGGGGGTGGGCTGCGGCTCCGTGAGCGTGGTGGGGGGGGAGCCCTGAGGAGGGCTCGGCACCCAGCAGCCCATCTCCATGGGCCGCCTTGCAGGCCTGTGGCCCTGAGTGTGGTCAGGGGCTGCACTGCTGGCCTCCAGGGACGCCTAGATTCTCAGAGACAGGTCCTGGCCGCCACACTTTGGGTCCCTCCCTGAGCCCTTCAGCCCCAGAGGAGGGGAGTGGACAGGGACCCAGGTCTGTCTGAGTTCCCTGGGCTGACAGCCATGGGGCAGCCAGTCCCTGCCTGTCCCAGGCCTGGGCCTCACCAGGAGAGTGGAGGCCGGGAGGTGAGAAGACAAAACAGCCATGTTGACGGGACCCCCCCGCCCCAAGCATCACTCCCCCGTCAATCCCTACCGACTCCATCCATGCTGGAATTGTGGCGATAAAGCAATCAGGGGAGGGGAGGTGGGGCGAGGGGCGTCTCCCCCCAATCGGGAGGCACAGGGAAGCAAACCCACTTCCATCCTCTTTCCTCAGGCCCAGCAAGTCCTGTCCTCGCTGACCTGTGCCATGGCCTCCCCTGGCGGGGGATGGGGAGCACCCCTCCTGGCTGGTCACTTGAGCTGTGTGAGCTGGGCAGGCTTCCTGCCCTCTCTGGCTTGCCCTTCCCCATGCACAACACGAGGCACTTACACTGGGTCATTACAAGGCCCCTCCCAGCTCGAATGGAAGGGACTGGAAAACTGAGTGTGGTCCCAGGCTGGGGCACCCTGATCAGGATGGGGTGACGGCCAGATGGATGGGACTCCCACATCCCCAGGGTCCCACTGCCCAATCCACCAGTCAGGGACTCGGGCCCTATCAAGCTCTGCTGTGGTGCTGGGCTGACCAGCAGACCCTGAGCAACGGATGAGTGATGACTCTGACACATGTTTCTGTGAAAGAGAGGGCTAAGGGGCTGCCTGGCTAAAGGAACCAAACAGCCCCATTTGCCTGCCTCCTTGGGCTTTTATTGTAGCAACAGCTTGAACTAAAATTAGCTATTAGATACTATCAGCAGGGTGAGCATCCTTGAGAAGACACATGCATCTGCAGTGTTTTGGTTTTTTTTAAATTAAATCTTTATTGTTCAGATTATTATATTTCTTCTTCTTTTTTCCACCCATAACTCCCCTCCACCCAGTTCCCACCCCACCCTCCTCCCTCACTCCCCATCCACTGTCCTCATCCATAGGTGCACGATTTTTGTCCAGTCTCTTCCCACATCCCCCTCACCCCTTTCCCCCCCAAGAATAGTCAGTCCATTCCCTTTCTATGCCCCTGATTCTATTATAATCACCAGTTCATTCTGTTCATCAGATTGTTTATTCACTTGATTCTTAGATTCACTTGTTGATAGATGCATATTTGTTGTTCATAATTTGTATCTTTACCTTTTTCTTCTTCTTCCTCTTCTTAAAGGATACCTTTCAGCATTTCATATAATACTAGTTTGGTGGTGATGAACTCCTTTAGCTTTTCCTTATCTGTGAAGCTCTTTATCTGACCTTCAATTCTGAATGATAGCTTTGCTGGATAAAGTAATCCTGGTTGTAGGTTCTTGGTATTCATCACTTTGAATATTTCTTGCCATTCCCTTCTGGCCTGCAAAGTTTCTGTTGAGAAATCAGCTGACAGTCATATGGGTATTCCCTTGTAGGTAACTGAGTTTCTTTCTCTTGCTGCTTTTAAGATTCTCTCTTTGTCTTTTGCTCTTGGCATTTTAATTATGATGTGTCTTGGTGTGGTCCTTTTTGGATTCCTTTTGTTTGGGGTTCTCTGCGCTTCCTGGATTGTAAGTCTATTTCTTTCACCAGGTAGGGGAAGTTTACTGTCATTATTTCTTCAAATAGGTTTTCAATATCTTGCTCTCTCTCTCTTCTTCTGGCACTCCTATAATTCGGATGTTGGTATGCTTGGAGCTTTCCCAGAGGCTCCTTACACTATCTTCGTATTTTTGGATTCTTTTTTCATTTTGCTTTTCCGGTTGGGTGTTTTTTGCTTCTTCACATTTCAAATCTTTGACTTGATTCTTGCGCTCCTCTGGTCTGCTGTTGGGAGCCTGTATAATATTTTTTATTTCAGTCCGTGTATGCTTAATTTCTAGTTGGTCCTTTATCACAACATCGAGGGTCTCATTAGATTTCTTGAGGATCTCACTACATTTATCAGCGGTCACACCAGTCTTTTTGAGGGCCTTACTAAATTTATCGGCGGCTTCTAGACAGTTCTTGAGAGACCTTAAAAGTGTGGTTTTGAACTCTATATCCAGCATTTTGCTTTCCTCCATTTCTGTCATTTGTGTCCTGTTTCTTTGTCTCAGCATTTTTTATGCTTTCTTGGTGCACCCCCTAGTGGTCTTTGTGCGCAGTCTTGTTGTAGTTAAGCCTTGATTGTTGTAGGTAACACTGGGGGATTTGACCTCCAGGCCAACTGGCTATGAGAATCAGCTGTGTCTGCAGTGGGAGAACTTCTGTCCTCTAGGGAGGTGCTAATCTAGCCTTGCCTGAGGCTATTCAGCAAATGCCTCTGTGCAGGACTTGGGCAGGGCGGGTCCCAGGGGATCAACAGGGCGGGCCGAGCGAGCAGTTATGGCTGCTCTCAGTCTCGTCCCCAGAGGCTCTGCCTCTCAGTGTCCCAGCAACCACTGCAAGCCCCTCGGAGAGAAAGCTGCCCTCGAGTTCCGACCGATGCCAGACAGTCCCGCTTCTCCCGTATGAGTCTGGGTTCCCAGAGACTCGCCCGAAACTGGAGCCCAGAGCCTGAGACTCCCTCCCGATTGAAAACAACAACCGCGCCCTCAGCCGCCAGCCCGCTCTGCATGCACCTCCGCACCTTTGTATTTTACTTCCGTACTGCACCTCCTCTGAGTCTCAGTATGCTTTTCTCTTTCCTTCTAGTTGTAGAATTTCCCTTCAGCCAGCCTTCCTGTGGTTCTGGGTGATGTCTGTTCCACCTTTTAGTTGTATTTTTGAAGTGGTTGTGCAAGGCAGCAATCTCCGGTGTTTACCTATGCCACTATCTTGGTTTCCCTCTGCAGTGTTTTTTAAGCAAGGACACTTTGAAGTCTAAATATAAAGATTCTAGTAAAACACTGGGGTTGGGGGGTGGGGAGGAAGGTTCATACTTGATTGGAAAAGTCAAGGCAGGGGCTGCTGCCTTCAGCAAAGTCCCCCTCGAGGCCCCTGACCTTTCAGAGATTCCTCCTGACAGACCTTCCAACCAAGTCCCGTGCTGCCCCACACGCTGGACCCGGGTCTTCCAGGCCCGTCCACCACAAGACACCTGTGCGTACGGGGCTACTGGGTCCTCTTCTTAGAATAGTGCAGGGGTGTGGGCAGGGCTTCTCGCCTCCACTGGAGGGTGAAGCAGACAAAAGGGGATGTGGGGAGATGCCCTGCAGGGGACATCAGGGCATCTCATCGTGTGGGCTTTGGAGCAGGGAGCAGCGCTTGGGACTGATGGCCTGAGTCAGAGCACAAGGGGGCGACTCACCAGTGCGACCGTAGGCTCACCAGTGTGACCTTGGACTCACCAGTGTGACCTTGGGCAGCGGCTCAGCCTGCAGGAGGGTAACGGCATTTGGAAGGACCTTGGAAAAGACCACACAGTGTGTGAAGCCCCCAGCAGGACAATATTGTGATGGCTGTTGAATCATCATCAGCAACAATGACAACATCTCCCCCTAGAGCCAAGCTTGATTTTTAACCTTCTGCACTTGGACAGGAGATGTAACCAGACAAACATCGGGTCTGTGCCCGTCACTCCCTGAGCCAAGTCGGCAGAGATGGTGAACCCTGAGCGTGTGTTCCAGTCCTGCCGGCAGCGTGGAGAGCAGGAGGTTACCCACAGAAAGCTGCTCCCCGCCCCCAGCTGCTGTATTGGGTAGAAGGACAGAGATTACAGGGGAAGGAGGCAGAGGGTGTGCCAGATGGGCCGTTCACAGGCAATGCGGCTGGACATGCAAAGGCCTGTGGGTGAGCAAAGGCTGGGGGTGAGCAAAGGCCTGCGGGTGAGCAAAGGCTGGGGCCTTGACGGGCTGGGGGCTCTGGTCTCTGCAATGAGGCTGCCCGTCTTTCATGATCACAGGCAGCTCCTGGTGCGGGGATGGGCCGCATTCCCAGGTGAGCCCCCGGGTCCCACGGCAGCTCCCAGCCAGGTGAGCATGCGCCTCTGCAACCAGAACAGCGATCCCGGCCACAGAGCAGGACTCACCTTCCTCGCAGTCACAGCTGGCCCCGCGTTCCGTTTCTGCCCCTGTCAGAGGGACCCAGTGGGGGCAGCTGGGTAGTTTCCCATCGGTTTTTGTGGGTGTTTTTTTTCCATCCAGGGAACCCGCCAAAGGCTCTCTGCAGTTCAGGGATGTGGCCAGAAGGTGGCAGAATTTTACTGCCGTGAATGGGCACTAAGCCTCCCTCCCCAGTCAGGCCTGGCCACACCCCCTTACAAGGGGTGGCCCTTCCCTCTTTTTGCATGAACTACAGGGGCCTTATCCGAGGCTGTGGAATGTGACCACAGGATGACAGGCCCCCAGCTGAGTAGGGACAAGGGGCTTGCTGCTCACCCCAACCCAGCACGGGAGCTGCCGGGCCCCCTCCATGTGGGCGCTGAGCCCTCGCTGTGGATGGGAGGGTGGGCCTGCAGGAGAGGTTGGGTAGGCTCGGCAGGCTCCGTCCTGCAGCCTCTGATGTGGGAGGGATGGGGTTATGGACAAGGCAGACCACCAGGTAAGGGTGGGGTGGAAAGGCCGTCCTCAGAATCAGGTGCCTGAGGGCTGCAGCCTGCAGCGCCCTGACTTCTATCATCCTCCTTCTCCCACCCACAGAGCAAAGGCATCTACTTGCCGTCTGATTGACAACGCAGAGCTCTGAAGGGGGCCCAGGAATAACTGCCCAGAGGGGGCGGGCAGAGGTGTGGGCCCAGCGCCGCCCCCCTCATTCCCCACTGAACCCTCCCAGGGGGAAGAGGCGCTGCCGGGCTTCCTCTGGCGGGTGCGGGGCAGAGGGAGGGCTGAGCCCTCAGATCCTCCAGCCAGAAAGGCGCGTCCTGTTGGGGGATCGGGGTTCGGAGGACAGGTCTGCAGGCTGCAGCGCCGTGGCCCTGTCGCCTCTGTACCCCCAGGCGAGGCTGTGACCCCACCAATGTGAAGGCAGGTGAAGGCAGCACAGGTCTGAAGGGAGCCCTCCGGCCTCAGGCTTCCGGTCAGCAGCCTGGGTGGTGATTCCCCCTCACTGGGCTGCCCAGGACAAAGGTCGATGCTGGCGAAAAGCATCTGGTAAGAGTTTAAAGAGCGGGTAGGAATCGAGCTGAGTAGATGGTCAGGTCGACTGTGCCCATTTCACAGGTAAAGAAACAGAGGCCGTGTGTCTTGGTGACCCACTGAAGGATGCGTTGCTGAGAGAAGGTGGAGCGGACGCTGCCTCCAGGACACCCTCCTGCCCCTTCCCCCTCCTCGCCCCGCCCCTCCTCGCCCCGCCCCCTCCTCGCCCCGCCCCCTCCTCGCCCCGTCCCCCTCCAACCCCGCCCCCCTCCTCGCCCCGCCCCCTCCTCGCCCTGCCCCCCTCCAACCCCGTCCCCCTCCTCCCCCGTCCCCTCCTCGCCCCGCCCCCTCGCCCCGCCCCCTCCTCGCCCCTGACCACGCAGCCTTCCAGACTCCCGGGTGCAGCAGGCTGGCGGCCTTCCCCTCAGGAGAGCTGGTGGGTGTTGAGGATGGAGGAGGTTGGAGATGGTCCACGCAGGTGAGCGAGGGGCCCTGGCGTCCCCTTCAGCGGCCTCTGCCCCCGTGGGAGCGGCGGGACCAGGGGTTTCTGCACCCAGGGGTTTCTGCACGTCAAACATACACACGCCTGATGAGCAGCAGGTAGTCCCGCCCCCAGGGTTCACTGCACACCAGGCAGCTGGGCAGAACCAAGCACAGAGCAGCTAACTCACCCTTCCTGGGGGAGCGCCCGCTGCACCTGCTGCAGGGGATGCCCTGTGGGGCAAGCAGGTCTGGGGGCCCCGGAGGAGGCTGGGGAACCAGGCCGGGAGGCAGCCTTCCGGGAGACAGGGCAGCCTGAGGTGGCAGCGAGGTGGGTGTGAAAGGCGGGGCAGCTGCCAGGCCAGAGGTAGGCTCGGTGCAGCCGCCCCGGAACATTCCCACAGAAAGGGGAACAGGTCCTCCGAGGGTTAGGGGAGACATTTGCAGAGTGAGCTGCGTCAGCGCCCCTCCCCTCGGCTTCCCCTCTGGCCTCAGCCTCCCTCTGTCCGTGCCTCTCACCCCTGTTTCTCCCGAGGCTCCCACTCCCACGGGTGCCCCTCCCCAAGGTGCCCAAGGCCACGCGGGGCCTGGTTTCACTCCTGTCCAGGACGAAGGCGCTGAGCTGAGCTGTCTCCTGCAGCTGGAGTCTGAGGGCAGGCAGGGTGCGGGCAGCACAAGGAGGCTCCCTTCTCACCCCGCCCACCCTCCCCCCATCCGGGCAGCCTGCTCCCTGCTGGCCCAGGCGACGCCCTGCATGGAAAGGTAGAGAGGGGCCTGGAGGCGGGGCGCTATGCCACTTGCTTGGGCTCAGTAACCTGGTCAATGGCAGAACCGAGGCTGTGGGACTCCCAGGCCGGCGGGCACCAGGCCGGGCGGAGCTGCCTCAGGGCCACGCAGACCCGCCGTCATGAGGGTGAGCTCGGACCCAGATCCCAAGTCCTCCTGGGAGGGAGACCCCCGGGAGCGAGCCCTAGGGCAGGCCTCAGAGAGGCTCTCTCTCTTTTTAATGTTCTAGAAGCTTTAGTTATTTATTTTCCTGTTTTGTGGGGTTGTTTGGTTTTTTAATTAAATTGGGGTGGCGTTGGTCCACATGAACATACAGGTTTCGGGTGTGGGTTTCTGTGTGGCAGGGTCTGTGCATTGCACCGCGTGCCCACCGCCCAGAGTCAGATCCCCTCCTGTCACCTCACAGTAGGCCCCCTTCTCCGCCCGCACCCCCTCCGGCCCCACCACGTGCTGGTGGTGTCCGCGCTGTCCTCTTATACCCACACACGCGTGGGGTCACGGCGTCTCCGCTGGTTCTGTCCGAGGGGCTCTTTGACTTGCCGAATGGATTCAGAAAAGACCGCTCTGGGCTGGGCGGGCCGCTCTCCGACCCAGCCGCCCGGGACCGGTCCCTGCGGACCCATCCCTGCTCCTCTGCCGGCCCGGCCCCTCACGGCACCGGAGCCTCAGGGCCAGCTCCTGAGTGAGGCCACGTTCAGAGTCGCACAAAAGGTCGCCACTCAGCCCCCTGGTGCTTAGGACTCTGCACGGCCCCTCCCACTGCACTGGGCCTGGGAGGCGGGGTCCTGGCGCGGCGCCATAGCTCCTTTCCGGAGCCCGAGGCCAGCAGGCATGTAGGGTGCGCTGGCGAGTGGAAGAGGACTTGGGAAATGGAAACAGGACGCCAGGGCCCCGGGGGCCCAGGCAGCTTTCCCACAGGGAGCAGTGCTATGTCCGGTGTCTTCGACCTTCGGGTTCCCAGCCCCTGCCTCTCAACCCTCTCTTGCCTTTTTCCTAAATTCTTTTTTTTAATATATATTTTTTTGTTGATTACAGAGAGGAAGGGAGAGGGAGAGAGATAGAAACGTCCATGATGAGAGAGAATCCCTGATCAGCTGCCTCCTGCACGCCCCACACTGGGGATCGAGCCCACAACCCAGGCCTGGGCCCTGACTGGGAATCGAACCGTGACCTCCTGGTTCATAGGCCAATGCTCAACCCCTGAGCCACGCCGGCGGGCCCTTTTCCTAAATTCTGAGACGATGAAACACAACTGCATTTGGCCAACAGGGCCTGACGCCCTGTGACCAGCTTCACTGCGTGCTGACGGACAGGCCCGGCCCAGGAGCCTGGCACTGACCATTCTGCCGTCCTGTGGCAAACTTGTTATTTACATTCTCTGGTGTGTGATTTGCACCTGGTGTGGCCGCCTCTCTGTGAAGATCTGTGGCTCTCATCCTGAGGGCCGGCCCGGCCAGGCTGGGTCACCAGTGCTGGCGATGTGGGCGTGGGTTTCAGTATCCCTTACACGCAACCTCTGTCCACCCTCCCTGCCCTGGTGTGAAACTCCCTCTGGCTCTCTCAGCTCCACAGCCCTCCCCTCACTCCACAGCAGACACAACCCCCGGCCGTCCTTGTTCGAGGGCATGAGCCTCAGTGTCCCCCTTCACTGGGGGAGGAAGCTACCGGACCTCGGTCGGGAGAGTGGAGGCGTCCGTGAGCGTTGCCCGGTGGTGGGTGTGAGAGCTGGCGGGTGTTGGCCCCTAAGAGTCAGTGGTTAACTTCTCAGTGGCTTAGCAAGCTTGTGGATCAACACAGTGTTATTTAAAACTAAATTATATAAACTTACAATTAAACCAGTTCTATTCAACACAAAGGGAATAAATTCTCAAAACTCATTACTTCTGAATTATTTTACTACTAGTGACCTGGTGCATGAAATTTGTGCACATTAAAAGGGAATTAATTAGAGGAAATATTTTAATATTGCTATTTGCCCTTTCTCTATAATATAAGTGTCAGAGATGAAAGAAAATTAGTAAAATGTATATGAAAATCTTCCTCCTGTCAGAGTCTGGTGGGACCCAGAGTCAAGTCCCCGCCCACCCACGTGCATCTCAAAATCGCGCAAGATCCAGACCGGGCCGGCCCCACCCCCATTGGGCTCAGGGGGTGGGCAAACTTTTTGACTCGAGGGCCACAATGGGTTCTTAAACTGGACCGGAGGGCCGGAACAAAAGCATGGATGGAGTGTTTGTGTGAACTAATATAAATTCAAAGTAAACATCATTACATAAAAGGGTACGGTCTTTTGTTTTTTAGTTTTATTCATTTCAAACAGGCCGGATCCGGCCCGCGGGCCGTAGTTTGCCCACGGCTGGGCTAGATCCAGATGCGGCCGACCCCACCCCTGACAAGCTCCACTAGGTGGGGGCACGGCCTGAGGTCCCCATCAAGCCCCGCTGGGCGGGGGGTGTGGCCGGAGGTCCCCTGTTGCTAGAAATAAGGCGAGCCCCCGAGTCAGGGGTCCTGGTGGAGCACAAGTCACAGTTGGAGCCAGGCAGCAGGCGGACATCTGTGCTTCTACCCAGAAGGGTGCACACGTGGTCTGGGAGTGCGCACACCCAGCAGGCGGCCTGTTTGGCTTTATAACCCCTGACGTGTGACCTGCCCCTTGCTCCTGATTGGCACTCAGGCGCACAGTCTTTCCCGATTGGCTAATTCAAAGGGAGGGTTTGGCCTTTGCTGTTTCAAGATGGTGGCCCCCAGGGGAGCTGCAAGCCATGCGGCCAACAGGGCGGCTGCCAAGTGACACAGCCTAAATGGCGGCTGCCTACACTGACTGTTCTTTGACAGAAGAGATGACTGGCTCGTTCTCACACCATCAAGCTCCACATGGCGGGGCGCACGGCCTCAGGTCCGCCGGCCCAGGGATGGGGCAGGGTGCGGCCTGAGGTCCCTGCTGATTGCTCGTTAAGGCTCATTTCAGGAACTCGGCCTCCACTGTGGGCGCAGCCATCCTGACTGTTAGGGTGTGATGGTCAATTTGCAAATTCCCTCTTTATTGATAAGATTATCCATGCCCTTGAGGCAATTCCTATCAGTGGTGTCTGTATGTTGGACATGCTACCTGGGGGCTCACTGCTAAGCCTCTTCCCAAACCAGCTCAGTAATGCCACCCACAAGTGAGTAGGTGGGAGGATTCACAGCATGAAAACTAGCAAATGCTGGAAGTCAGGACTTTATTTATAGTTTTATTTATTTAGACTTAAAATAGTGATGGAGAACATCTTAATAATGCAGATTAAACCTATAGGTGTGTTTTATGTGTAGTTATTACATTTTACATAGCACAACAGATGGAGGAAATGCTCTCGCAGTCATTGAAAATGATTATCTGATGCAGCAAAGAAGTCGCTCATGTCATGGATGGACAAAGAAGTTTCAACAAACATCTTTGTTGTTTTGCATTCTTTTGACCCATTAATATAGATGCAAATAGTAACAACATTCATGTGGGAACTACACTCACTTGTCAATTGCAACCATAGGTTGGCAACAGTCATAAAAGTTCTGCAAAACCCATCAGAATTGCCTGGCTGGCGTGGCTCAGTGGTTGAGCATTGACCTATGAACCAGGAGGTCACAGTTCAATTCCAGGTGGCACCAGTCCAGCCAAGGTGCATGCCAGCAGGCAGAGGGAGGGGACAGCAAAGGGGTGGGAAGGGACGGTGGCAACCAGCAGTGGGTGATGGGGGCCGACACCATCCCCTGATTGCCTGCCCAATCACTTCCCACAGAGGGAGGCCAGAGCAGGCTTAAGCTATCAGTTGGACATCCCCTGAGGGCTCCTGGACTGTGAGAGGGCACAGGCCAGGCTGAGGGACACCGCCCCCTTAGATAGGCCTCTAGTCCTATCAAATAAAAGAGAAACATGGTAATTAGCCATACGTCAGCTACCCTTCCCATTGGCTAATCAGGGCGATATGCAAATTAACTGCCAGCCAAGATGGTGGCCGGCAGCCAGGCAGCTTGAAGCGAACATGAGGCTTGCTTGCTTCAGTGACAGAGGACTCCAACGTTCCCTGCCTGCCTTGCCGGCCTCTGAGCTTGCAGTTTGAAACATTGTTACAAATATAGAAGCTAAACAAAACCCCAGAAACCTGCTTTCAGCCAGCCGGGATCTCAGAGCTGGAGTTGAAACAGTGTTTCGATTGTAGAACCCAAACAAATCAGATACCTGCTTTCAGCAGCAGAGGCTTAAGAGCTGGAGCCAAGCCTCAGAGCTAAAGCTGGCCCAGAATAAAAAAAAAGAAAAAAGAAAAAAAGGAGCAGTTGGGAGCTTCAGTCACCCGCCAGCCTGAAAACAGCCCTCAGCCCCTCACCCAGACTGGCCAGGAACCCCAGTGGGGATCCCCACCCTGATCCAGGACACCCTTCAGGGCAAACCAGCCAGCCCCTACCTGTGCACCAGGCCTCTATCCTATATAGTAAAAAGGTAATATGCCTCCCAGCACCGGATCAGCAGAGCTGCGAGGCCTCCCGGCACCGGGATCAGCGTGACAGGGGGCAGCGCCCAAACTCCCTGATCGCCCTGCGGCTCTGTGTGTGACAGGGGGCAGGGCCACAACCTCCCTATCTGCCCTGCTCTGTTAGTGACAGGGGAAGGCGCCCCAACTCCCTGATCAGCCCTGCTCTGTGCCTGATAGGGGGGATCTCCCCAACCCCTTGATCGTCCTGTGGCTCTGTGTGTGATAGGCTGCGGTGCCCCAACCCCCTGATCAGCCCTGCTCTGTGTGTGACAGGGTGCAGCGCCCCAACCCCCTGATCGGCCCTGCTCTGTGTGTGACAGGATACGGCGCCCCAACCCCCCCCCCCCCACACACACACACAGGCCCTGCTCTGTGTGTGACGGGGTAGAGCCATAACCTCCCCATCGGCCCTGCCCTGGGTGTGACAGGGTACGGCGCCCCAACCCTCTGATCCGCCCTGCTCTGTGTGTGACAGGGGGCAGTGCCCAACCCCCTGATGGGCCCTGCTCTGTGCGTGACAGGGGGCAGCTCCCCAAGCCCCCAATCAGCCCTACCCTGAGTGTGACTGAGGATGGCATTGCAACCTCCTGATCCACCCTGCTCTGTGCATGACAGGGGGCGGCGCCCCAACTCCCCAATCAGCCCTGCTCTGAGCCCGACCAGGGGCTGCACCTAGGGGTTGGGCCTGCCCTCTGCCACCCGGGAGCAGGCCTAAGCCAGCAGGTCGTTATCTCCCGAGGGGTCCCAGACTGCAAGACCCCCCCCCTTCCCCCCGAGTGCACAAATTTTTGTGCACCGGGCCTCTAGTCTACACTAATAAAAGAGAAACATGGTAATTGGCGTACGACCGCTACCCTTTTCATTGGCTAATCAGCGAGATATGCAAATTAACTGTCAGCCAAGATGGCGGCTGGCAGCCAGGCAGCTTGAAACTAACATGAGGCTTGCTTGCCTCAGTGACGGAGGAAACCAACGTTCCCTGCCTGCGGCTGCAGGCCTCTGAGCCTGCAGTTTCAAACATTGTAACAGATACCACGGGACTTCAGCCAGCAGGATCGCAACATTGTATGCAAAGGCCAGAAATCTACTTTCAGGAACGGAGGCCTAAGAGCTGGAGCCAAGCCTCAAGCTAAAGCTGGCCCAGAATAAAAAAAAAAAAAAAAAAAAAAAGGAGCGTTTGGGAGTTCAGTCACTCCCAGCCTGAAAACAGCCCTCAGCCCCTCACCCAGGCTGGCCAGGCACCCCAGTGGGGACCCCCACCCTGAAGGATGTGTGACCAGCTGCAAACAGCCATCATCCACTCACCCAGGCTGGCCAGGCACCCCAATGGGGACCCCCACCCTGATCCAGGACACCCTTCAGGGCAAACAAGCTGGCACCCACCCATGCACCAGGCCTCTACCCTATATAGTAAAAGGGTAATATGTTCCCAGCACCGGGATCAGCATGACAGGGGGCAGCGCCCAAACACCCTGATCGGCCCTGCTCTGTGTGTGACAGGGTGCGGCACCCCAACCACCTCCCCCCCCCGCCCCCGGGCCCTGCTCTGTGTGTGACAGGGTAGAGCCA
Organism: Myotis daubentonii; assembly: GCF_963259705.1. Lineage (NCBI taxonomy): Eukaryota > Metazoa > Chordata > Mammalia > Chiroptera > Vespertilionidae > Myotis > Myotis daubentonii. The sequence goes on from NC_081848.1 coordinate 2,011,526, forward strand.
TAACCTCCCCATCGGCCCTGCCCTGAGTGTGAGAGTGGCGGCGCCCCAACCCCCTGATCAGCCCTGCTCTGTGGGTGATAGAGGGCGGTGCCCCAACCCACTGATCCGCCCTGCTCTGTGTGTGACAGGGGACGGTGCCCCAACTCTCCTATCGGACCTACTCTGTGAGTGACGGGGGGAGCTCCTCAACCCCCTGATGGGCCCTGCTCTGTTCGTGACAGGAGGGAGCTCCCCAACCCCCTGATGGGCCCTGCTCTGTGCATGACAGGGTACAGAGCTCCAACCCCCCTGATGGGCCCTGCTCTGTGTGTGACAGGGGGCAGTGCCCCAACCCCCGGATTGGCCCTGCTCTGTGCATGACAGGGGTCACGCCGCAACCTCCCCATCAACCCTGCCTTGAGTGTGACAGGGGGCGGTCCCCCAACCCCCCAATCTGCCCTGCTCTGAGCCCAACCAGGGGCTGCACCTAGGGATTGGGCCTGCCCTCTGCCACCCGGGAGCAGGCCTAAGCCAGCAGGTCATTCTCTTCCGAGGGGTCCCACACTGCTAGAGGGCACAGGCCGGGCTGAGGGACCCCCCCTTCCCTCCGAGTGCACAAATTTTTGTGCACCAGGCCTCTAGTCAACACTAATAAAAGAGAAAAATGGTAATTGGCGTACGATGATACCCTTTTCATTGGCTAATCAGGGCTATATGCAAATTAACTGCCAACTAAGTTTGGCAGTTAACTGCCAACAAGATGGCGGTTAATTTGCGTACGTAGGCACAATGCAGGGAGGCGAAAGGGAAAGCAGGAAGAAGCCCCCTGCCACTGACAGTGATTGGAAACCCAGGGGGGAGCTAAGAGCTGGGGGGCAGGGCAAAGGTGGCCCTGGGGCCGCCTTTGCCCTGCTCCCCAGCCATGATCGGAGAATCAGGCGCCTTTGCTGCCCTGGCCAGTGATAGCAGGAAGTAGGGGTGGAGCCAGTGATGGGAGCTGGACACGGTCGAAGCTGGCAGTCCCAGGAGCTAGGGGTCCCTTGCCTGGGCTAAAGCGGAGCCCACGATCGCGGGGCCGCTGCAGCTGTGGGTCCCCGCTGCCCGAGCCGGACGCCTCAGCCAGAGGCATTAGGCCTGGGCAGGGGCGGAGCCTGCAACCGCGGGGAGCTGGGGGTCCCCTGCCCAGGCCTGACACCTCTGCCGGAGGCCTCAGGCCTGGTCAAGGGGCCGATCCGGTGATTGGTGATCGGAGGGTGATGAGGGTCAATGCCTCTGGCTGAGGCATCAGGCCTGGGCGGGGGGCTGAGCCGGGGATTGGGGGGGATATGATGGTCCCCTTGCCCAGGCCTGAAGCCTGGGTCAGAGGCATCAGGCTTGGGCGGGGGATGGAGCAAGCGATCAGAGGGAGATGGGGGTCCCCTGCCCAGGCATGATTCCTGGGCCCGAGGCCTCAGGCCTGGGCGGGGGCCAGAGCCAGTGATCGGGGGGAGATGGGGGTCCCCTGTCCAAGCCTGACACCTCTGGCGGAGGCGTCAGGCCTGGGCAAGGGGCCGATCAGGTGATTGGAGGGTGATGGGGGTCTACGCCTCTGGCCGAGGCATCAGGCCTGGGCAAGGGGCAGAGCCAGCAATTGGAGGGGTCTGGGGGTCCCCTGCCCAGGCCTAATGCCTGGGCCAGAGGCGTCAGGCTTGGGCGGGGGGCAGAACCAGTGATGGGGGGAAATGAGGGTCCCCTGCCCAGGCCTGACACCTCTGTCTGAGGCGTCAGGCCTGGGCAAGGGGCCGATCCTGCGATTGGAAGGTGATGGGGGTCAACGCCTGAGGGCTCCCAGTATGTGAGAGGGGGCAGGCTGGGCTGAGGGACACCCCCCCAACACACACCCAGTGCACGAATTTTGTGCACCAGGCCCCTAGTCTATATATATAAAAGCCTAAGCAACTGGCTGACTGGCCAGTAGCTATGACATGCACTGACCACCAGGGGGCAAATGGTGAATACAGAAGCTGCCGAGCTGCAGTGACTTGGCAGCTGCAGTTCTTGGTGATACACCAAGAACCAGAGAGGAGGGAGCCCGATTCTGGGGTGCCGTTACCTGAGAACCACCTTCTTGCAATCTGGCACCCCTGGGGGCATATTGGAGAGCCAGTTTCGCCCAATCCTCACAGTCCAAGCTGAAGGACCCCACTGGTGCAGGAATTCATGTACTGGACCTCTAGTTTATAATAAAGGATATTGTGTATTTTATTATTATTTACAAAATACATGCAAAATAGCCTTATATCAGTAAATTACACACACATTTTCCCAGTAGTTAAGCCTTTACCAGCACATCCCTTCCTGAACTTATGGGGGAGACACTCCTCCCTACCATCTGCCCCCACGCCAGCTCTAGGGTGCATATGATGTCATCACCTTTAATGGCAGCTCTGGACGGGGAAAGGTATTGGCCTCCCCCCTCCTCCTCAGCCCCAGTCATGACCCAGCACTGCTCCAGGGGGCCCCAGGGGAGGGGGTGTCCTCAGGGCACGTCCCTGGGCAGAGAGAAGCACACTCTGGGGGTCTCTTCCCCTGCTGCTCACTCCACCTGGCATCCGACCAGCTCGCCGGGCTCCTGTCCCTGGCCCCTTGGCAATCTCTTCTCAATAGAGAGCCAATGAAGTCCTCTTTATTCATGTATTTACTTATTTACTTTTTTGTTAATCCTCACTGGAGGATATTTTCATTGATTTTTAGAGAGAGTGAAAGACAGAGAGAAACATCGATGTGAGAGAAGCACCTCCTGCTCACGCCCCAACCAGAGGAGAAGCCTGCAACCAAGGTACATGCCCCTGACCAGAACCGAACCCAGAACCCTTGGATCCGCAGGCCGATGCTCTACCCACTGAGCCAAGCCGGCCAGGGCCAAAGAAATCCTTTTGAAACCTACCTCAGATGGCGCCCTCCTCTGCTGGGAGGTCCTGCCTGGCTTGCTTTTCATGTCTCGCCCTCTGTGATCCCATCCGGCCTCCTGCTGCCGCCTCCTTCCCACTCCCGCTCCGTGCCAGCACCTGCCCCTCTGCAGCCGCCGCTCACCAGGCAGCTCTCCCCGGGGTCTGTGCGCTGGCTGCTCTGCCTGGCATCTCTTCCTCCAGCATCTAGCGCTCCCTCCTGCCCCTCCTTCACCTCCTGCTCGCCCTCCCGCTGAGGCATGGCTAGTTTCCACCCTGATGCACTCCACCTTCCTGACCCGGATCCATTTCTTATTTTCCAGAGTATTCCTCACCTTCAATACACTAATGTCCATGGCAATGGTGAGTCCGGAGGCCGGGACCTTCTATTCACTGCTCTACCTGTATTGTCAGATCAGCGCCTCTGCCGCACGCGTCCATAGAGACTGTGAAGCAAGGCTTTCTGCCCGGCCGCGTGGCTCAGGGGCTGAGTGTCAGCCCGGGAGCCAGGAGGTCAGGTGTCGATTCCCGGTCAGGGCACAGGCCCGGGTTGTGGGCTCCATCCCCAGTGAGGGGCGTGCAGGAGGCAGTGGGGTTCCATGATTCCCTCTGATCATTGATGTTTCTCTCTCCCTCTCCCTTCCTCTCTGAAATCAATAAAAATATAGAAAAGAAAGAAAGGAAGGAAGGAAGGAAGGAAGGAAGGAAGGAAGGAAGGAAGGAAGGAAGGAAGGAAGGAAGGAAGGAAGGAAGGGAAAAGAAATGCTTTGTGAGAGAAAGGGACCTTCTGAGGAGGCGCCTGCGAGGAGCAGACACAGCGTCTGCTGGCGCCGGGTCGGGGGGCCGCCGCCTCCGCTCAGCCTGGCTGCCCCGTCCTCCCCAGCCGGAGCCTGTCAGGGGCCCTGGGTTAGTCAGGCTTCTCCAGGGACACAGAGCCAATGGGTATAAGCGGACAAATAGTCGTAGAAAGAGGGCGATTCTAAGGAACTGGCGCTTATGGCGGCTAACCCACCCGAGGGCAGCAGTGCAGCGGGAGCCTGGCTCAGTCCCCGTCGGAGGCAGGAGGCTCGCTGCCCCACCTGCCTGGCTGGCAGTGCGGTTTGCTCTTCCTCGGCCTTGAATGCTCTTTCGTCCTCGCTCCTCGGTGCGCATGGGCCCACGCACACTGGGAGGCCACCTGCTTCCCAGTGCCTGGTTCAGGTTCACTCACCAGCAGCTCCCTCCCGACTCGCCTGGAACCTGTGGCCAGTCAGGTCGACACGACACATACAATTAGTCACCACGGGCCGTCTACCTGTCCCCACCCTCACGGAGCAGGCGGACAGCAGTGTAGCCAGACAGCCAGGGTCCAGCTGCCTGTCACTACCTGAGCCGATACGCCAGAGGCGGTGAATGCTGTGAGCGTGTGTTCCAATCCTGCTGGCAGCGTGGAGAGCAGCAGGTCACCCAGAGACATCTGCCCCCGTCCCATAAGCCGCTGCTGTATGGATAGAAGGACAGAGATTACAGGGGAAGGAGGCAGAGGGTGTGCCAAATGGGCCGTTTATATCGGTAAATTACACACACATTTCCCCAGAAGGGTTAGTGATATGCAAAGGGCTGTGGGTTCTGGTTCCTGCCACAAGGTTGTTAATCTCTCCATGATAATCTGCATCATGCCACCAGGTGAGCATGCCCCTCCTGTAATCCGAACAAGACAATCCCGTCCACCGAGCAGCAGTCACACTCCTTACTTTCATAGCTGGTCCCCACATGCCAGCTGCCCCTGTCAGGACTGGTCCACCCCCTCATTCTCACCCAGTGGCATTTACTGAGCGCCTGCTCTGGGCTCCTGTTCGGCTGCCGCGGACGCGGGGCCCAGGGGCAGGCAGGACGGGCTGGCTCTCCTGTCACGGAGCCTGCAGTCCAGTTGGGAGACACCTGCGCACTTGTGAGCGAGTGCAGAGGGCGACTTGGGGAAGCACATAAGGGCACAGCCGAGCCCGTGGCGCAGGCAGGCGCCTGTGCACAGGGCGCATCACTGTTATTATTAGTACATGCCCAGAAATGGAAGCGGGAAAACACCTTTCTTTTTTTTAGTGAAGTGAGGCCTGGAAGAGGTTCTGCCCAGCATCACAGCCTGTAGCTAGCGAGGCATCAATTCAGCCAAGTCCACAGTCTCTAACAGGTGGCTTTCCCATGGCTGGGCCAGATGGTGACTGAGCCACCTGGCTGCTCTAACTGGGCGAAGCCATTTACTGTCTGGCAGGTGACCTCACCCAAGACTGGTCGCGATTGGCCGGAGGCCCCAGGTGCTTTCTCTTTCACAGTGAACCTTTGGCCTGCTTTCATCTTCATTTTATGACAGTTAAATCATGTGACGGAGCAGTGAAAACACGCACACACACGTGCGCGCACACACACACACTCACGCACACGCAATCATGCACACACGCGCACACGCGCGCGCGCACGCACGCACACGCACGCACTCACACACATGCACTCACACGCGCGCACACGCACTCACGCATACGCACGCATACACACACACAATCACGCACACGCGCACACGCACTCACATGCAGAAGCCAAGCCAAGTCAGGATTATCTCTGCTGAGTTGGGACCAAGAGCCCAGACTTCACATTTTGCCAACAGCGTTTACCTCTTCTCAGCCAATTCCTTTTTTCCCAGAGCAGAAGCCAAAGAGCCAATGGCACAGTCTGAGCTGGTCACTTGCTTGCCAGCCACCGGGCAGGGCCCTGGCTGTGGGCACACAGCTCAGCCGACCACTGTGAGGAGCACCAGTCACCTGGCCTGGAGCGGGCGCTGGCACTGCCTGGCGTGTGGGTGCTCCCAGGAGGAGGCAGGCGGTGCTGAGTGCTGGGCGCTTTATGTCCAGACAGAGAACGTTGAGGAAGGGCCTGCCTGGTGCCGCCCACGGAAGCACAGTTCCTTCTCGGCAGAGAACGTGGCACATCTCAGAGGCAAATTTTAAAAAATGTATTTTTGTTGGTTTCAGAGAGAAAGGGAGGAGAGAGACAGAAACATCAGTGATGAGAGAGAATCACTGATCCGCTGCCTCCTGCCCGCCACATCCAGGTGACGGAGCCTGCAATCGGGCATGTGACCTCCTGGTTCAGAGGTCGTCGCTCCGCCACTGAGCCCCGCCGACCGGGCTCTGAGGCAAATCCGTGGGAAGTGGGGTCAGGAGACGCCCTGCATGATGATGCCCCATCATCTGGGGTTCCTTCTATCCCTTCTGCCTACTGCGTGGGAACCTACCTTCCCGGAGTGTTCTCTGCAGGCACAGTAATGCCACGTCAGGCTGTTGGGAACCGTAAACTGGGCAAGTCCCGAGGTTCTCTCCAGGCTGTGTGAGCCTTGTCTCTGCCTCCCCAAGCCCTGAGGAAGGCCCAGGACTCTGGTTTCTTTTTCTGGAGACAGACTGCTGAGCGGGCACCTGTCTCACGGCTGGCACATGGAGCCAGAGCAGGGTTCCAGGGTCCAACTACCTTTTACAAGCCAGGACCCTGACAAGTGGCTTAACTTCCCTGGGGTCCGGTTGACAGGGGCAGAAACAGAACGCGGGGCCAGCTGTGACTGAGGAAGGTGAGTCCTGCTCTGTGGCCGGGATCGCTGTTCTGGCTGCAGAGGCGCATGCTCACCTGGCTGGGAGCTGCCGTGGGACCCGGGGGCTCACCTGGGAATGCGGCCCATCCCCCCACCAGGAGCTGCCTGTGATCATGAAAGACGGGCAGCCTCATTGCAGAGACCAGAGCCCCCAGCCCGTCAAGGCCCCAGCCTTTGCTCACCCGCAGGCCTTTGCTCACCCGCAGGCCTTTGCTCACCCGCAGGCCTTTGACCCTTTTGCCTATTCCCCCTGTACTCTTTGTCCTTCTACCCAATATAAGCACCTGGTGTGATGGGAGGAGGCAGAGCAGCTTTCTGTGGGTGACCTGCTGCTCTCCACGCTGCCGGCAGGACTGGAACACACGCTCATGTGATTCTCCCCGACTCTGCTTAACTGGCTCAGGTAGTGACAGGCGGCCGGGCCCCTGGGTTGTCCGGCTACGAACGCACAGCCCCTATGGCATCCCACCCACCCTCCACCTCTGCTGGCCTCAGGCTCAGAGCCCAGACCCCAGCCACACTCGCAGAGCTGAGCACCAGAAAGCGAGTAGCAGATGCCCCAGGCCTCACTGCAGCTTTAAAAAAATGCGTGCTGTTATTTACATTTAATAGCAGCTTTCAAAAATGTTGCAAATCCTAGGGCTTGGCAAACATGTAAATGATAATTGATTGTTATTCCTCCAGAAACTTAGAATTCAAAAATTTAATCATCCTTATTAGTCTACTTTGGCGACTTCAGTCCATAACTTGGCCTTGGAGTTGATGATGTATGTGATAGATCCTCTCTTCTCCCAACTGGTGGGCGGAGTATGACGTCACCTGCAGCCCGGAAAGACCTGAGTGACTAACCAGGTACCTTGTATGGACTAGACATTGGACCACCGATCCACACCTGCCAAATACCCTAAGCCTTGTCCTATATGGGCCATGCAGTAAGCCACCAATCAGCATGCGCCGAGTACACTCAGCCCCCACCCCTTCCCATTCCGCCCCTCAAAAGGCGTTTGTTAATCTTGTTCTGTTGAGTTTAATCCTGTCTAGGTTAATCTCTGTGTTCCATTATAAGGGCTATTCCAAGGTCACTGCTCTACTGATAAGCTATAAGGAAGTGACTGAAGGAGATTATCCTACCCAGTAAAGGTTATGTCCTCCTAGCTCAGGGGTGGGCAAACATTTTCACTCGAGGGCCACAATGGGTTCTTAAACTGGACCGGAGGGCCGGAACAAAAGCACGGATGGAGTGTTTGTGTGAACTAATACATGTTAACGCTGCTGCTGGTGAAGGAGCGAAGGGGAGAGCAAGAGAACCCTCTGCTCTTTCGGCTCCGCGGGCCGGATAGACCAGCGGAACGGGCCGGATCCGGCCTGGGGGCCGTAGTTTGCCCACGGCTGTCTCCTAGCCTCACTGCTTGCCTTCCCTGGGACTGCCCTGTGTCGGTGGATCTCCAGGGGGATAGGCTTTGGTGCTTTCCCTGGTGGGCAGACCCCTGGGGATGCGGGCCCAACAAGTCCCAAATTTATTGCCAACAGTCTTAGTCCAAGTTCTTCATAAGCAGTACATGGGGGGGTTCACTGATTTATTCTCTTCCTTAGTCCTGTTAATCCCTAACTCCAGGGGAAAAAATCCTCACCTGGGGAAACAACCTTTCTTGGGGAGGTGGGCTTGTTTAAAACACACAGCGCTAAGAGGGGAAGCAAACATATTAAGAACAGTATGCCATATACGCCAGGTCCCTTGAAACATATGCTGTGCAGATGTTTCTTTCTTGCAGCGACTGTGTCAAGCAGCAAGGATGGACCAGCTTCCGGCAATGACAACCCACACACGTCTTTGTCCGAGCCAATGCCATGGCAAAGGTGTGTGAGGAGCAAGCTGGGTCCTGGCTCACCTGCCCGACAAGTGGGGATGCATCCCTGCTTGTGGCTGCTCCCTTCTCTCCTCTTTGCACAGGGGGCTTTTATTCTCTGCACCTCGTACCCAGAAGTTGCCTCTGAAAAGGGTCTCCTTTCAGCTGAATGTGGCCCAGGGTGATTGGGAGCATTGCACAGCCAGGACTTGTTTCCTGGTCGGCATTCCTGCGGCCTCCTCACTCCAGGTTCTAGACCTGTCTGACCTCTGGTGGTCCTGGGGGCGGCGGGGTGGGGGGAAATATGCTTGCGTCTGTTAACATAAAAACATTCAATCCTATAAAGAATTTTGTGAGTTTATTTGAGCCAAACTGTCCACAAACACTGGGAAGCAGAACCTCAACATATTGAGATAATGCTCCGGAGAAGGCGGGTTACAGCTGTACACATTGCAATCAAAGGAGGGACGGAGGTGGGTGACATGAAATCCATTGGTGATAGACTAGGGAGGCGGGAGAAGGGAAAGGGGGGTGGGGGTGGGGCCTGGGATTGGATAAAAAGTAAAATGATGGACACATACTTAGGTGGGTGCAGGGTCAATGAACATGATAACAATGAAGGAATCTGTGGTCTCTGTCCTGGCGCCCAGCACATTAGGTTGTGCCCCAAGGGGTCCAGAAAAGGGAAGTTACAAGTTACCCAGACACTTCAAGGGTGTGTTATCATAGAGGCAAAAAGACAGACAGGCTCAGTGAAGGGAAAGGTTGACCTGGTCAGTGAAGATACCGGCCTAGGAGGTGACCGGGTGTCTAGGAGGTGACTGCCCACCATCACTGCCTTTAGTTCGAGTGTAATTTCAGACCATCCTTGTGGTGACTGTAGGTCTGAGTTTGCCAGCCCGCCAGGCGGCCTCCCCTGAGCTGTCAGGTAGCGTGTGGGCCCTTCCGACCACACTTCACACTCAGCATCCTGTGAGAATGAGCAAGTCATCTCTTCTGTCAAAGAACAGTGTAGGGCAGTGATGGCGAACCCATGACACGCATGTCACAGGTGACACGCGAACTCATTTTTTTTGGTTGATTTTTCTTTGTTAAATGGCATTTAAATATATAAAATAAATATAAAAAATATAAATCTTCGTTTTACTACGGTTGCAAAGATCAAAGAATTTCTATATGTGACACAGCACCAGAGTTAAGTTAGGGTTTTCAAAATGCTGACACGCCGGGCTCAAAAGGTTCGCCATCGCTGCTGTAGGCAGCCGCCATTTAGGCTGCGTCACTTGGCAGCCGCCCTGTTGGCCGCATGGCTTGCAGCTCCCCTGGGGGCCACCATCTTGAAACAGCAAAGGCCAACCCCTCCCTTTGAATTAGCCAATCGGGAAAGACTGTGCGCCTGAGCGCCAATCAGGAGCAAGGGGCAGGTCACACGTCAGGGGTTATAAAGCCAAACAGGCCGCCTGCTCGGTGTGCGGCTCCCAGACCACGTGTGCACCCTTCTGGGTAGAAGCACAGATGTCCGCCTGCTGCCTGGCTCCAACTGTGACTTGTGCTCCACCAGGACCCCTGACTCGGGGCTCGCCTTATTTCTAGCAATCCTCAGCAAGGTCCCTAAAGTCCTGCTCCCACAGCTCGGTGTGTTTTTAACATCAGAACTCTTTTTATTTCTTTAAAAAGATGATTGTATTCACTTCTTAGCCATAACGTATCGCCACAAACTAGGTGCTTACGACGGAAATGCGTTCTCTCACAGACCCCGAGAGACCAGAAACCCAAAGTCAGGCGTCAGCAGGACCACGCCCCCCAGGCTCCAGCGGGGAGCCTCCCGGAGCTCCTCCTGTTTATGGGGGCCCTGCTGTTACAGAATTTACCAGGCGACCAGAAAATACACACAGGAGTAGTTGGAGACACAGGAAAAGCCCGTTATTTCCAGATGTATTAGCACCGTGACTCAGGGGAGCCTGTTTCCAAATCCTGAGCCCCAAATATGGAGCAAGCTCTCCCTTTATACCCTTTGGTTTCCTTGTCCCCCAAATATGGATCAGACTTCCGGACCTTTCTCGGGCTTTGCCAAAGCCCCGTGTGTCGGGATGGGGGCCGTGAGACCACACCTAAAGGCCTGGCCTGGCGCCAGCGCTGATAGCCCCTCCGGGGTTGTGTATGGTTCCTGGTTTATGGCCTCTGTAAAATGGGTGTATTTAGGTAAATAGCTCTTGCAAGACCAGATAATTAAGGAAGGGGCAGTGAGTAGCCCAGCCGTGGGCAAACTACGGCCCACGGGCCGGATCCAGCCCGTTTGAAATTAATAAAACTAAAAAAAAAAAAAGACCCTACCCTTTTATGTAATGATGTTTTCTTTGAATTTATATTAGTTCACACAAACACTCCATCCATGCTTTTGTTCCGGCCCTCCGGTCCAGTTTAAGAACCCATTGTGGCCCTCGAGTGAAAAAGTTTGCCCACCCCTGGACTAGACTATAGGCTAACAAGAATGTGCATTAGGGTTACTGATTAGTCAGGCTGCTAGGCCCCTCCCCCCTTCCCACCCCCCACCCCGCCCCCCAAAATGTCTTATTTCCCTCATCACTGCTCTCCCTGGCTCAGAGTGAGGAACCCCAACCTCTGCCTCCTTCCCCAGGTTCTCCTTGGTATGTCCCTTGTAAGGACACTTGCCATTGAATCTGGGGCCCTCCCTCCCAGATAATCGAGGGTGATTTCCCTTGAGATCCTTCAGCTTCATTCTTTCTCCAGATGAGGCCCCTCACAGGTTCTGGTCACCAGGACGTAGACTGGTCCTTCGGTGCACCTGCTCAAACCCACCCACCATCCTATCGAAAACCCCGCCATACTGCTCGGGGTCTGAAACAGCCAACAGCCAAGCATCGTCCCCTGTCTTCCCCCCCACCCTTCTCCCCCTGCCCACCACAGGGCCTCTCCGAGGAAGATGCCCAGAGCCCCTGCCACTGCCCGTGTGGCTGCACCCCATCTGTGGCCTCACTCTCCACACAGCTCCCAAAGGGCCCAAAGGGCCAGGATTAAGCTCCGCTCACCACCGTCTCCTCACACTGGCCACCACAGCTCCTGAGCTGGTTGGCATGTGCCCCTGAACCCTGTGTTGCTGAAGGAGCCCTGTCCTGATGGCACAATCCCAGCCCTGCTTGCACCTGCCTCCTGAGAGCAGGGGTGTGGGCAGAAGGAGGATGAAGTCCAGTGCACAGGGGCCTGGGGTGGGAGGGGGGTGGGGGGAGCTGGAGACAGCCTGTGGGAGCCCTGGGGGGGGGGCGGGGTCTGGAAGCTCAGATCCCAGGCTAGGGCTCAGCCAGTGGGCAAGGGAATCCCACCCTGGGGGATGCAGGGGGCTGTCTGAGCACGCAGCAGGGGCTATGCACAAGGCTAGTGCTCTGAGATGCTCTGACTCTGGGCAGAGCTTGGCAGGGGGGTCCTGAGAGATGGAGGAGATGGAGAAGCCACAAGAGGCTGTGGATGTATAAGGATGAGTCCTTATTGCAGGAGCCAGTGGCCACACAGCCGTCAGAGAGAACACTCCCCACAGCCAAGTCCATGCAGGCAGGCAGCAGACACTGGCTGGTGAGCATGCCTTTCCCCATGAAGCAGCATCTGTCCCTGTACCCACACCTTCAGCTGGGCAGCCACATGCTGCCTCCTAGACTCACATCTTAGCAGCACCTGAGCTCCAGCTCAGCAGCTTCTCCAACTCTCCATTCCGCCTGCTCTCTCCAGCAGACTTCTTCTCACTCGAACCCAGCTGCTCTCTCCAGCAGACTTCTTCTCCCCCCATCCCAGCTGCTCTCTCCAGCAGACTTCTCCCTCCATCCCAGCTGCTCTGTCCAGCAGACTTCTTCTCCCCCATCCCAGCTGCTCTCTCCAGCAGTCTTCTCCCTCCATCCCAGCTGCTCTGTCCAGCAGTCTTCTTCTCCCCCATCCCAGCTGCTCTCTCCAGCAGTCTTCTCCCTCCATCCCAGCTGCTCTGTCCAGCAGTCTTCTTCTCCCCCATCCCAGCTGCTCTCTCCAGCAGTCTTCTCCCTCCATCCCAGCTTCTCTGTCCAGCAGACTTCTCCCTCCATCCCAGCTGCTCTCTCCAGCAGACTTCTTCTCCCTCCATCCCAGCTGCTCTGTCCAGCAGACTTCTTCTCCCCCATCCCAGCTGCTCTCTCCAGCAGACTTCTCCCTCCATCCCAGCTGCTCTCTCCAACAGACTTCTTTTCCGTCCATCCCAGCTGCTCTCTCCAGCAGACTTCTTCTTACTCCATCCCAACTGATCTCTCCAGCAGACTTCTTCTCCCTCCATCCCAACTGATCTCTCCAGCAGACTTCTTCTCCCTCCATCCCAGCTGCTCTCTCCAGCAGACTTCTTCTCCCTCCATCCCAGCTGCTCTCTCCAGCAGACTTCTTCTTACTCCATCCCAACTGATCTCTCCAGCAGACTTCTTCTCCCTCCATCCCAGCTGCTCTGTCCAGCAGACTTCTTCTCCCTCCATCCCAGCTGCTCTCTCCAGCAGACTTCCTCTCCCTCCATCCCAGCTGCTCTGTCCAGCAGACTTCTTCTCCCTCCATCCCAGCTGCTCTCTCCAGCAGACTTCTTCTCCCTCCATCCCAGCTGCTCTGTCCAGCAGACTTCTTCTCCCTCCATCCCAGCTGCTCTCTCCAGCAGACTTCTTCTCCCTCCATCCCAGCTGCTCTCTCCAGCAGACTTCTTCTCCCTCCATCCCAGCTGCTCTGTCCAGCAGACTTCTTCTCCCTCCATCCCAGCTGCTCTCTCCAGCAGTCTTCTTCTCCCCCATCCCAGCTGCTCTGTCCAGCAGACTTCTTCTCCCTCCATCCCAGCTGCTCTCTCCAGCAGACTTCTTCTCCCCCATCCCAGCTGCCCTCTCCAGCAGACTTTTTCTCCCTCCTTCCCAGCTGCTCTGTCCAGCAGACTTCTCCCTCCATCCCAGCTGCTCTGTCCAGCAGTCTTCTTCTCCCCCATCCCAGCTGCTCTCTCCAGCAGACTTCTTCTCCCTCCATCCCAGCTGCTCTCTCCAGCAGTCTTCTTCTCCCTCCATCCCAGCTGCTCTGTCCAGCAGACTTCTCACTCCAGCCAACTAGCTGGTCAGTAACCTACTTTTACACCATTTAGACACCAAAGGCTTGGTGCCAACAGTGACATCAATCATACTGGCCACTGAAGGGCACAGTGTGCCGTGTGGCCTTGCACCCGCTCATGGTATCTTGGCCTGATGAGGATTCCCAGGCTCAGAGTCCTTGGACATCCTTTTAGGCACATGCCCAGCGCGGCCTGTGGCCATCCTGGTGTGTCGATAACACGGCCTCTGTGCTCCCACCGGCCTTGGCTGTCCGGGGACCTGGCGTGGTTCCCAATGGGTCCTGTGAGAGCGGGTTCTGTGTGAGGTGCTGGGATTATCAAACACCTGAGGCAGCAGGCAGAGCCCCGCCCACAGCCACTCCTGCCCATATGCGCATGTGCCCTATGTGGCCTTTCCCGCTCAGAGCCCCTCTTCCTCATCTGTCAGATAAAGGCAGAAACACCTTCACAGAGGAGTGTGTGGTGGCCCCAGCAAGGTGAAGACTGGCCTGGCCGCATGGCTCGGGGCTGAGCGTCGACCTATGGGCCAGGAGGTCAGGGTTCCATTCTGGTCAGGGCACATGCCCGGCGGGCTAGATCCCCAGTGTGGGGCGTGCCGGAGGGAGCCGATCCATGACTCTCTCATCATTGAGGTTTCTTTCTCTCTCTCCCTCTCCCTTCCTCTCTGAAAGCAATAAAAATATATTTAAAAAAGAAAGACTATAAAAAGGTTCCGTCAATCCATCTGGAGGTACCAGTGGGAAGGGGAAAGCCAGCCCCCCGCTCATCGACGAGCAGGAGGGACCCACAGCGGGTACACAGGGCCTGGGACTCAGCGTGCAGGTGGGTGGGAGTGTCAGAGAAGGGGGGGCGGGGGTGCCCCCTAGGACTGAGGCCCAGGGCCTGCTGTTGGAGCAGAGCTTCCTCTCCCAGCAAGTGCAGCACCGGAGCCAGTCCTGCTCTCGTGCCCAGCAGCGCTGGCACCCGGGCTGAGCCCAACTGACAGAGGCTGGGTGGGCTCTGGCCACGGCCCCACCAGAAGGTGCTAATTGGGCTGATTAATTGAGCCAATGACCTCGGCTGCTGGGACCATCTAAGGCTGCAGGACAGGCTGTGCGCCAGGCCCGTGGCGGGGCCCAGGATGGAGGCCCTGGGTGCCCACTGCAGCCGGCTCAGACCGCCCAGCGCCGCAGGTCCAGGACAGACCCCTGTAGGAGGGTGGGCTGAGGCGGCTGTGGGGACCCCAGGACGGGAGGGGGTGCAGCAGGCTCCGTGAACAGAAAAATGAACCGCCCTCCCCGGCGGCGCCTCCTGCTAATCTTGGAGCCTGGAGGCTCGAGCCTGAGAGGGAGCCAGTCTTCGCCTGCAGCACCAGCACCGGGTGGGGCCACGAGAACCCCTCCCCCTGTGGGCGGTGCATCCCAGCGGCCAGTTTACCCACGAGGAAGAAGGGGCTGGGGCGGCCCCACAGGGGGCACCGGGAAACCTCTCCTCTCCGCTGGGGCCAGGCTCCACCCAGGGCCACGGCAGCTAAGGCCGGCCCCTCGGTCCTCGTGGGGAGGGAGCTGGGAGTCCCCAGCTGGGCAACAAGTCTCCTCCCGGCTGTGCCCCCCCACCCCCACCCCCACCCCGCCCAACACTGGAACTCCCCTCAACTCGCAACCGCTTCCGCCTCCACGCCTGCTCCTTCCCAGCTGTCTCCATGCAGACAGGCCTGATCCTCACTCATTTTTCTTTCTGTTGTTGGTTTTGGGGTGGGGTTTTTTGTGTGTTTTTGTTTGTTTGTTTGTTTTGCAAATGATATGTCTTTATGGGGTAACAGAATTATACTCATGTCAGGACAAAAAAGTGCTTTGTAAAAAAATCAACTTTATTGATATGATTTCCATAAAATAACATGCACTCATTGCATTTAGGTGATGAGTTTTGACAAAGATGCACCTGTGTACCCACCCCCACGTTCCCCTCCTGTTCCTGTCCAGGCAGCCCCGCCCTCCCCCACCTCCCCCTGAGCAATCTGGTTTCTAGCGCTTATTTAGCCTTTCCTAGAATTTCCTGCAAACCCACACAGTCCACACTCATCAGTGTCCGGCTTCTTTCACTCAAAATAGTATTTTCAGGATTCACCCCATCCCTGGCGCGAGTCCTGTGTAAATCAGACCAATCGCAGGGCCGCGGGCTAGCGCGCCTGTGGCTGCCGTCGTCACCCCCTCGCGCCGCCGGCAGCTGCGCACCCTCCCCGGTGCGTGGGTGCTCGGGTTGTGCCCAGTTTGGGGCTGTTATCAGTAAAGCCGCTATGAGTATTTCATACTCGTTGTTTTAGATGTGCGCGTTTTATTCCTTTGGGGTAAATATGGAAATTGAATAGGATTGCTGGATAAAATAAGTACATGTCACATTTAATGCATAAGAAACTGCACAACTGGCCATTAGGATGAATTTTGAACTTCTTTAGCCTGACCCTCCCCCAGGCCCTGGCTCCTCCTCTCCTCCCAGCCCTCAGCTTCTCTCCCCTCGCTTACTTCCTGCCAGCCGCTCGGTGGCTGTCCTCAGAGCGCCCACCGCGGACCTGACCGCAGGACCTGCCACGGGCGCTCCTCTCCCTGGAAGCCGTTCCCCACTTTTCTGTTCTACAGCTCTCATCCTTTTTTTTTTTTTAACTTTTTTTTTCAGAGCCAGGAAGAGGAATATCAATCAGCTGCCTCCTGCACGCCCCCTACTGGGGACAGCCCTGACTGGGAATATCCACCGGCAACCTTTAAGTCATGGGCTGACACTCAACCTACTGAGCCACACCCCTGCGCTTCAGGCCCCATCTTAATAGTTACTCCACAGGGGCCTTCCAACCGCCCCTGACCCCAATCTCATGCCTTCGCCAGCTTCCTGTACATTCTCTTCCTAACACACAGCACAGCGCTAATTAAATATGATCACGTGTATGTCGTATACTTTTGTGTCTAATATTCCCCTCCACCGCTGTGAGGGCAGGAATCATCCCCTGAGTGCCTCCCCCGCACCTGTCTGCCTCCCCCGCACCTGTGTGCCTCCCCCGCACCTGTGTGCCTCCCCCGCACCTGTGCGCCTCCCCCGCACCTGTGCGCCTCCCCCGCACCTGTGCGCCTCCCCCGCACCTGTGCGCCTCGCCCGCACCTGTGCGCCTCCCCCGCACCTGTGCGCCTCGCCCGCACCTGTGCGCCTCCCCCGCACCTGTGCGCCTCCCCCGCACCTGTGCGCCTCCCCCGCACCTGTGCGCCTCCCCCGCACCTGTGCGCCTCCCCCGCACCTGTGCGCCTCCCCCGCACCTGTGCGCCTCGCCCGCACCTGTGCGCCTCCCCCGCACCTGTGCGCCTCGCCCGCACCTGTGCGCCTCCCCCGCACCTGTCTGCCTCCCCCGCACCTGTGTGCCTCCCCCGCACCTGTGTGCCTCCCCCGCACCTGTGCGCCTCCCCCGCACCTGTGCGCCTCGCCCGCACCTGTGCGCCTCCCCCGCACCTGTGCGCCTCCCCCGCACCTGTGCGCCTCCCCCGCACCTGTCTGCCTCCCCCGCACCTGTGCGCCTCCCCCGCACCTGTGCGCCTCCCCCGCACCTGTCTGCCTCCCCCGCACCTGTGCGCCTCCCCCGCACCTGTCTGCCTCCCCCGCACCTGTGTGCCTAGCCCATGCCTGGCTCCGAGGAGGACTCTACTTTCAGGAGAGTCACTGAAGGAGGCTGAGCTCCACAGCCGCGGGTGGGGCTTGCAGACGCTGCTGAGGAACTGGAGCCCAACTCGCAGAGGCCACGCCAGCCCCATGGAGGACCAGGTGAGCGAGGAAGGGAGGGCAGCGAAGGCAGGAGAGGAGAGAGGAGGACTCACTGTCAGAGACACGCTGGGGAGAGGAAAGCGCGCGTCGGCAGCCTCTTGACCTGCCTGTTGTGTGGAGACAAACGCGCCAGCCCCGTGAGCGGGGTGGCAAGTAGGCGCTCCCGGATCCAGGGAAAAGCACCTGCCTGGGCCTGCGAGCAATAAATAGCGAGGGATTTCTCACGTTCAGAGAAAAGGCACGCTGCCCTGCCCGCCCCCCAGCCTCCGCCACGGCCCCCTGGTCCCCAGCCCCCAGCAGTGGCTGCCCCCCCCCCCCCCCGCACCCCAGAGGCTGTGTGTAGCTCAGAGGCTGGGAGACTGGTTTCTCTCCCAGAAAGATCACGCCAAGCAAAGGAACCTTCCTTTTCAACAGGCAGAGGGGCTGCATGGCCCGGTCAGGGCCCATGGACTCACTGGCTCGAGCTCCAAGATCCAGGATGAGGCTGGGTGCCCCCGCACCTCGGACCTGTGACCACTGAGGAGGGAAGAAAAAGACCCGCCCTGGCCGGTGTGCTGCGTGGCTGGGCGCCGTCCCGCCACTGAAGGGCTGCCGGTTCCGTTCCGGTCAGGCCAGCCGCGGGCCTCGCTGCAGGTTCCAGCCCTGGTCAGGGCTCAGGAGGCCGCCGAGCGCGGTTCACGCTCATCCATGCTCTCGCTCCTCCTTCCTCTCCAGTATCAGTACAAACAGCTTTGCACACGCACGGAGAAGCGCTCCTGGCGGCTGGCCGGACCACACTTTACACAGCAGAGCCCTCGCCCCATTTCTCCGCGGCCCCTCACCCACACGGCACCCCACGGGAAGCTGCGCTGGCCGCCTGGGGCTCCCAGCCTCCGGGCCAGTCCTTAGGAAGCAGCGCCCAGAATCCTATTTCGACCAATAGGACTGAGGCTTTCCTCATCCAATCAGAGCTCCACAGCGCTGGCCAATCAGAACAGCTCTATTCTAGCCAAGCAGGACAGTGCCTTGGACCAATCAAACTTTGAGAATTTGGAGCCCTCATTTGCTTAAGGACAGACCAATCAGGGGCCAGGGGCAGGGACTTCTCTCTACGCAAGTCAGCTCCTCGCTGGGGGCGCACGTCCCCTTCCACCCAAGGTGGAGGCCGCTGCCCATGCCTGAGCTGTAGCCTTGAGCTGTTCCAGGCTGTGCTGTGTCATGACTGGGCTGTTTTCACTGAGTCACGTTTTCTTCTTCACTGCACCCCACACTGCACCCCACACTGCACCCCACACTGCAGACTCTTGTTAGCAATAAATTGGCACCAATGACCATCGTCGCCTGGGTGCTGCCCACTCCTGGCCACGGGCTGCCCTGCCTGCCACTGAGGGCTCCATCCCTGGCCTGTGTGGGTCACAGGAACATGGCTGGTACCCTCTTGGCAATACCCATGCCTACCGACAGGAAACTACCTGCCATGGCATCTTGGCTGGCCCAGGGGCACACCTCAGGTCACCAAGGTGAAGGCTGGCTGTCTGGCGCAGCTCCCCAGCTAGCGCACCAGCTGCCCCTCCCCTCCCTCCTGCTGGGCTCACGCAATTAGATAAAACAGGGACACCTGACCCAGCAGGAGACGCGTCATTGGCTGACCAACAGCCAATCAGAGACTCCCTCAGAAGACTTTGGATGGGGGTCCCAGAGCCTGGGAGTCGCGCTGGGGCTGGGGCTGGGGCTGGGGCTGGGGCTGGGGCTGGGGCTCGGGCCGACAGAGCAGCTTAGCGGGGCCTGGAGCCACTATGTTAGGACGCAAGCGAAGAAAGTCGGTCAGAAGGAAAAGGCAGGAAGACGGAGCACAGAGCAGCCCAGATGCGACCAGATGGCATCAAATTAGCAGGAAGGGCAGTCTTCTGGGCTCTGGGTGGCTCTCAACTCTCCCAAGACCTGGGCATTCTGGCTGCAGCCCATGAGACGGTCTTCATGTTTACGATAAATTTCCTGTTGCTGAAGCAAGCCTGGTGGTTTCTGTCAGGCAGTCAGAGAATCTGCCTAGGACCTGACAGAGGTGGAGACGGGACCACGGTCCCGGCGACACATCAGTAATAGTGCCAAGTCCATGCACACGGGAATCCAGAGAGACACACACGACATTCACATTGACCGATGTCTCCTTCGTCCGCTGTCGCCCTTTCTCCTCGCCCTCCCTGTGGCAGGTGCAGCAGCCGCAGGAATGCGTTTGCCCCAGGGCAATGACTTCCCTCTCAGTCCCTGGGCCAGGTGAGCAGGAAAGGTAGCGGTCACAGAGCAGGTGGCCTCCGTAGGCTGGCCGTGGCCCTGGCGCCGATGGCCGCTGGGATGGAGAACACGAGAATCTGCTTCAGTCCTTCACCGGCCCTCCTGCAGCACGAACAACAGTCATCCTTCAGCGCAAATGCAGCAGAGTGGACTGTGAGTTATTCAACAAACATTCACCCAGCCCTTCCTATGGGCCAGGCCCTGAGCTGGGTTCACACTGGAAATCAGTGCAACCCCCATCCTCAGAGAGCATGCAGTCCCCGTGGCCGCGTGGGAGGTGGGATCCCGGGCCATGTGGGAGGTGGGACCCCGTGGCTGCGTGGGAGGTGGGACCCCGTGGCCGTGTGGGAGGTGGGGCCCCGTGGCCGCGTGGGAGGTGGGACCCCGTGGCCGCGTGGGAGGTGGGACCCCGGGGCCGCGTGGGAGGTGGGATCCCGGGCCGTGTGGGAGGTGGGGCCCCGTGGCCGCGTGGGAGGTGGGACCCCGTGGCCGCGTGGGAGGTGGGACCCCGGGGCCGCGTGGGAGGTGGGATCCCGGGGCCGCGTGGGAGGTGGGGCCCCGTGGCCGCGTGGGAGGTGGGACCCCGGGGCCGCGTGGGAGGTGGGACCCCGGGGCCGCGTGGGAGGTGGGGCCCCGTGGCCGTGTGGGAGGTGGAGCACTCATTAAGTGGTGCCGGGAAGGGCCGTAGTCGCTCAGGGGAAGCCGGTCAGGCCTTGAGGCAGGGCAGGCGCTCACCTGGGGGAGAAGGCTGCTCTGGGGAGGGATGGCAGGCGGTGGCGGCTGGGGTGGGGGTGGGGGCACCGGAACATCCGAGGTTGCAGTTCTCGTTCTGTCGTGGACTCAGGCAGCCTCCGCCCTCTCAGGCCTCAGTTTCCCCTCAGTCACGCAGGAAGGTGGCAGCAGCAGCTTTGGCATCACGTCTCTGGGGCAGGTGCTGGGGCAGGAGGAGGTGGGAAGTGGGGTTTTTACGGGTTAATATTGCTCAATGGCTTTTTAAACAGCTTGCCTGGGCCAGGTGGGCAGCTGCCCCTATGCCAGCCCAGGGCACCCCTTTCGGGAAGCCTGGGCCCCTCCCTCTCTGTGAATGCATCACTACTCCAGCTGCAGCCCCTGGGAAGGACATCCTGGTTCCAAACTGCCCAGTGAGGTCACGCTGGGTGTGAGGGCCAAGGCACCAGAGGTACTGATCACGTTCCAGCCCAGGAACCAGGCTCCTGGGATGGGCTTCACCGTTTTGTGCCACAGCTCATTTCTAGGCTAAGGGACCCGTACACATTGTCATTATGTTCATCTACAATTCACCCAAAATGGTTTGACGTCAGCCTCCCACTGACAGACCGCCTTAGGGAAACCGAGGCAAGATGACCCTGGGACTTGTACCAGGAACAGCGACTAGCCAGGCATGACCTGTATTGAGGATGCTGTTGAGGTTGGATCATGGAGGGTCTTACCTGCTGGGCTGAGGAGGTGAGTTTCAGAGTGGAAGATGCCTTAGGAGAGATGAGCTTAGGAACATATCCTGACAGTGATGAGTGTCAGGGGATTGGGGGGTGGGAGGACTCCTAGAAGCCGGGAGAGCACTGGGACAGGCAGGCTAGAGCCTGAGCCATGCAGGGAGAGTGGCATGGAAGGGAGCAGGGGCGGCAGACGGGAGAGATTGTGCAGGAGGGAGGGTGCCCAGGACTTGGCCACCGAGGAGGGAAGGATGGAGGCGGAAGCCTGGGAAAGTTGCAGCCTTCCTTCCCAGCACAGACCCCGCAAGTCACACACCCAGCATCACAAAACACCACGAGACAGTGGCTAATGGCACAAAACCCACAAACAAAACATTCGGGAAGTCGCCGAGGCCATCTGCTCCCCGAGTCTCTGGAGAGCGCTCTGCTTCTGTGTAGGGGCTTGCACAAGGCCTGGGAGTGCTAGGCTGCTCTGCCCGTCCTCAGCACCGCCCCCACCCCCGACAGGGAGCAAAGACCCCCCACACCAGGGCGCTGGGCAAAGGGAGACACGCCCCTGCTCTCACCCCAAACCACGCGTGTTTCTAGCACAGCCCTCAGGAGCCAGGCCGCCCTGGGCGGGCTCAGGCAGCCTGGGTGCACAGCTCGCACGGCAGTCCATCGGTGTGGCGGGCGAGGGGCACCCCCAGGGCAGCAGCGGTGGCATCTGGAACCACTGGCCACTGAGGGGCAGAGGGGATCTGGCAGGGGAAGGGGGCCGGCAGGGAGCAGCCTCCAGAGCGGCTGTCCCACACCCAGGACGCCCTCAGCATCCAGGATTCACGCCCCACTGAACGTGCTGTCTCTGCCCAGCCCAGACGCGAGCCAGGAGCACCCACCCTGCTTTCTCCCTGTAGGGCCCAGCTCGGCCTGGGGCCTGGGAGCCAACCCAGCCTGGGACCCAACTCGGCCTGGGGCCTGGGGCCTGGGACCCAACCCGGCCTGGGACCCAACTCGGCCTGGGACCCAGCTCGGCCTGGGGCCTGGGAGCCAACCCGGCCTGGGGCGAAAGGCAGGAGGAGCTCAGGCCATGCTGCCTGGGGCTGAGGATGGGGAGCAGTGCGGAGCGGGATAGAAAGGATGCCTGCTGCCCTGCTGTCCAGGCTCGCTCTGGCAGGAGGCAGAGCCCTGCACAACCCCAGCCCCCGCCCCACCCCCCACTGTGTCCCTTCAGGCTGGATGGCAGTGGGCAGCCTGGGGGTGCCGGCGTGCCATGCTGAGACCCGGCAGCTGGCTTACGGGCCACTGTCCCGCTGGGACAGCTTTAGGCCTCCCTTCTCCGGCCCCACGTCTTGGTCTGTAAACGGTGCGGCTGGAACAGAACAGACATCCCAGGTGCTCTGAGACCCAGCACCCGAGCATGAGCATCCCAGGCAGGGCCAGGTCCGCCTCTGCGTCCTCCCCATCCCGCTGCTGCAAGCGCCCCTCCCATCAGGTCCCAGAGCCCCATTCACCACCAGCCCCTCAGCCTCCCAGAAGGGCTGCAGGGCGGGCATGGCAGGGGACCTGTAGGGGAGGGCGGGCATAGCAGGGGGTGTGACAGGATGGTGCGTGGCAGGGGGCGTGGTGGGGTGGGTGTAATGGGCTAGGTGAGGCGGGGCAGGGGCAGGGCGGGGTGGGGCATTGCAGGGGTGTGGTGGGGTGTGGCAGGCGTGGCAGGGGTGGGGGCGGGCATGGCAGGGGTGGGGCAGGGGGCAGGGCGCCTGTTGGATCCTGGGAAGCACAGGGCGCTGCACGCAGCTCTGCTCTGGATGCTCTGCGGCCGGGACAGGCCGTGGCCCACGGGCCCTCACAGGAGGGGCGCTCTGCGGTCACTCCTAGCATCCCGCCTCCCTCCCTGGCCGCCAGCCTCCTCAACGAGATGCAGATGTGTGGACCAGTATCTCCGTAGCTGTTGCCCTGCAGGTGGTCAGAGCTGGTCACGGCCCTGCCCCTTCCCACAGGCCAGGCTGAGCCCACCTGCTGCCCAGTGACAGGAGCACACGTGGGTCCCCGCCTGCCTCTGGCTGCCCTGCAGGCACCCTGTCCTCTCACCCAGAGGGCAGGGCCCACAGGGAGGGTGGAGCCTACAGCGCCCCCTGGTGGGCACACGGCAGACCTATGTGGTGGTCACCGGGTGTGGGTGTTGCTGCATCTAGTCTCCTGGACCCTTGACCCTCAACCCTCGGAAGGCAGAGTGAGAACCCGCAGTGTGAGCGTCTCAGGCCCCCCTGAAGGTCGGGTCCACCCCTAACTCTGCAGGAGGCTGGGCTGAGCTGGGGGTGGGGTCGGCTTTCTCGCTGCTGCTGCTCAGGCTGGAAGACCAGCAAGCCCCCTTCCAAGAGCAGAAGGGAGAGCCGCCGCCTCCCTCTCCAGGGGCCTGCTGGCCGCGGGGCCTGGCCACTGCCCTCCCTGAGTCTGGGAGGCTCTTAGCTGAGGCTCAGAGCCCCTGAAGCTTTTGACTGCGGGACCCCTAGAGAGGCTGGTGGGGACCCAGTGGAGGGCAGAGAGAAGGAAAGTGCATGAAAAAGGAGAGCAGAAAGATGGCGTCTTCCACCACGCCCGCGGAAGGCAGGGGTGCCTGTGCTCCGAGCCCAGGAAGCATCCTGGCAGGGCCAGGCAACCAAGAGTGGTGTGAGGGGGGTGATGCCAGCTTCTTTCTACAGCATGCACACACGCACGCATGCACACATATGCGCGCACACGCACACACGCACACGCACACGCGCGCGCGCACACTCCTGATCTCATCTCTGCCTGCTCCTGGAGGAAAGGCTCTGCTTGACAGATGGGGAAGCTGAGGCTCAGAGAAGTCGGGTGACTCGGCCACCACCTCACGGCTCGTACTGTACTGGGACCCAGAAGGAAACCTGTTCCTGGTTTGGATGTGAAATCTCAGTCCCCACAGACCTGAGTCCACACCGGACCCTGCAGGAGCCCGGCTCAGGCGCCAGTCTTGGGGCCTCTGTGGTTGAGGGGTCGTCCCTGCCCTGGGCCCTGGGCTGTGCGGCTCCAGGGAGAAGCCATCTTGGAAGGTCTGTGGGGGAAAGACAGCAGGAGGGGATCTCAGAGGAGCCGCAGAGCAAGCGTGATTCCTGTGCGATCTTGTTGGCAGTGCCCATGGGGCCTGCCCCTCCCAGCTTCAGAGCCCTCACTGCACAGCCAGGGACAGACCAGGGAGACCGGCCCGCCCAGCCGCCGCGGGGACTGGGAAGGAAGGAACACAGGGCTCCGTCCCTGACCACTCCCTCCACCACCCCACCCATCTCTTGTGCCATCTGTCCGTCTGAGGGCCTGGGGCCCTGCCTGTGAGGCTTGCATTCCTCTCTGTGTATTTGTCAGGCTCCTCTGCCTTCCCCTGAGTCCCCTCCCTGTGCCAGCACCAACGAGGGTGCTGTGTGGGAGTCCTCCCTGGGCTGAGGGCCGCCTCTTAGAGCGGAGAGGCTGGAAAGCACACTCAGTAGTGCAGGCAGCGGAAGGGAGCGCGAGGGGCCTGCCTGCTCCCTTGGGGGCGGGTTCCCTGTTTAATGTCGGAGACAGAGGCCACCGGGAAGTGAAGAGGGAGCTCAGACTGGCCCGAGCCCAGGGACAGGCCGGCAGCTGGGAAGAGGGAGGGAAGACGGGGCAAAGCGTTTGCTCTAAAGCTCTGGAGACCAGGCCCACGCCCAGGCACAGCATCATCAAATGCCAGAAATTAAGACAGAACCCTGACGGCAGCGAGAGGAAGGCAAACTGTCACGTTCACGGGCTCCCCGGGCTGGAGCTGCTTCCTCATCAGAAACTGCCGGCCAGAAGGGAATGGAGAGCAAGGGTCTGAGACCAAGACGGCCATATCCAGCAAGGCTCTCACTCAAAGTGGACGGTCGGGGAAAGAGGCCCCGCTGACGGAGCTCCTCACCCCCAAGCCAGCCTGCTAAGATCTGGAGACCAGGTGCGCTCACAAGACACCAGGCCAGACACTCCTGGGCGAGGCATGGCTGACACACAGCCTCTGGAAAGGCTTCTGGCAAAGGCCGGAAAGACTCGGACCACAAGGCACAGGGAGGGCGTGAGCCAGGCCCATGCTCTCGGCACCCGCCCTCCGTGTCCCCTCCCCGCCAGAGGCCAGTGCACACTGTGGGGCCAGGAGTTCCCAAGAGGAGAGACGCCGTCCACACGGCCAACACGAGCACCCGGGTCCTGCAAAGGCCTGGCCAGGCCGGGGCCGAGGCCACCCCACAGGAGCAGGTGGAGGGCGGGGCGGCTCTGCTCGCGGAGTCCGGCTGCCCGAGCACAGCGTGGGAGCAGCCATTTCTCAGCAGCCTGTGGAAAACAGACCCAGGACTCAGCTAAAGACCTGCTGAGATGTGATAGGAAGGTGATCCCGGCCGGCCTGGTTCCGGGGTTGAGCACCCACCCATGAACCAGGAGGTCACAGTTCAATTTCCGGTCAGGACACAGGCCCGGGTTGCAGGCTCGATCCCCTGTGTGGGGTGTGCAGGAGGCAGCCAATCATTGATGTTTCTATCTCCCTCTCCCTCTCCCTTTCTCTCTGAAATCAATAAAAATATATCTTTGAAAAAGGTAAGAAGATGATGAGGCCACTGTAACCTGATGTCTGTGCCGTGGGCCGGGCTACACTCCTAGAGCAACAGGCAGAGGTCGGTCGGACCCGGCTCTCCGGAGCCTGTTCAGTCCGGGGCCTCCATCTCGAAGGCCACGCTGACAACCAAGGCCCCTCAGAGGGCAACCCGTGTGTGTGTGCGGGGGAGGGGTGGCCGTGTCATGGATTTAACGTTACAGAAGCTCACACAGCGCGGTATCCGCAGTGCCCTCGGGCCCCAGCGCCGCTCTCAGCTCCTACATCCTCACGAGGACTCTGTGAGGCGGGTGCTTCTTTAAACCTATTTCTATTGATTTCAGAGGAAGGGAGAGGGAGAGAGAAACATCAGTGATGAGAGAACCATCGATCGGCCGCCTCCTGCACGCCCCACACTGGGGACTGAGCCCACAACCCGGGCACGTGCCCTGACGGAATTGAACCGTGACCTCAGCTGCTGGGCCTCGAGGGCCGGGCCGGGCCCCTCCCTTTCCCAGAGAGCCCCTGCGTGTGTCTCACCGCAGCGGTGCCGCACACGTCTCCTCAGAGCTCCACTGTCTGCTTCCACTGCAGGCGCCGGAGGGCACCATGGAGCCGCGACTTGGGGCTGGCTCCCTGCGGCCCTCTGGCTCCGCTCCTGCCTCGCCCGCTGCAGGAGCACACTGGCCGCAGCCACCTCTAGGGAAGGAGTGCTCAGTGCCAGGTGAGGCGCCGATGCCAGCAGTGGGTAGACAGTCCCACTAAAATGAGAGCTTCTCGCCCGGCCAGTGTGGCCCATTGGATGGAGCATCAGCCTGTGGACTGAAGGGTCCTGGGTTCAATTCCCATCAGGCACAGGCCGGGGTTGCGGGTTCAATCCCCAGCTGGGGGTATGCAGGAGGCAGCCGATCCATGCTTCTCTCTCAACATTGATGTTTCTCTCTCCCTCTCCCTCCCTTCCTCCTGAAATCAATAACAATATATTTTTAAAAACGAGAGCCTCTCTATGTAGGACAGCTGGTGGCGGGTGTGTGGGAGGAGGGAAAGGTGATGCGGAGCGGAGTGTGGGGCCGTATAGGAAACAGCACCTTCTATTTGTGGGGAACCTGCGACAGCAGCTGGCGCCTCTGGTGCTCCTGCCAGGAAGCTGGCTGAGCCCCCTTCACAGGGGCAGGTGAGGGACCCAGAGGACCCGCCCGACCGCAGCCACAGAGCGGAGGACGGAGGGAGGGAGCAGGAGCCCACGGCTCTGGCTCTCGGGGGCTCTGCCACCCGCTGACACCGCAGAGAAGGGAGAAGGCCCACATGGGATGCGCCGTGTGCACCCAGGGACCGTGCTCAGCACCAGACGCCGCCCAACGTGCTGTCACCCCCCCCCCCCCCCGGGGCCTGCCCTGCTGTGGGAGGAGATGGGCTCAGAACACACCATGGAGCTTTGAAAAGAAGAATGTGAAATATTTCACTCATATTTTTTAAACATGCCAACGTAATGCTGTGGGGTCACATAAAATATATTCGTCATTTGTTTAACTCTTTAAACGATGACATCCCAATATGGACCCAAGACAAATATGTGTAAAATGCAAAATCCTTGCCAGTGTCAGGGGGAGGGGAGGCGATGGGGAGGAGAATGTAGGGCGATGTGGGGAGAGTCAGGGGAGAACTGGGGCCTGCGCTCAGGAGCGAGCTGGTGGCGGGTGAGATAAGTGTCAGCGACGGGTGGGGTGGTGGCCGTGGGAGAGGCATGGAGGGTGGACTAGAGGTGAGAACGTGTCAAGAGAAAAGGGCGCCCTGGTGTAGAGAAGGGGTGCCCGGAGCACTGGGGTGGGGAGGGGTGGGCAGAGCATGGACAGGGCTGGGAAGCCGCCTCCCCACAGAGGACCACCCAGGTCCTCTCGGTCCCCCCCCCCACGCCCCCACCCTGTGACCTTCCTCAAAGTTCCATCGAGAATTAATCATCATCCCGGCTGCCTGACTCAGGGGTTGAGCATTGACCTATGAACCAGGAGGTCACAGTTTAATTCCGGTCAGGGCGTGTGCTGGGGTTGTGGGCTCGCTCTCCTGTGGGGGGCGTGCAGGAGGCAGCCAATCAGTGATTCTCATTGATGTTTCCATCTCTCTCTCCCTCTCTGAAATCAATTTTTTTTAAAATAGCACCTACCTCGTGCCAGCCACTCTGTCAGCTGCCAGGGCACAGCAGTGACAGGGGTGCTCTGTGCCTGGCCTCCGGGCGCGCAGTGCTGGGCCGTCACGGGAGGGATGTGACCATGCTGCCCTCTGGCCTCCTCCAGCTCAGCTCCAGCGGCCACAGTCCTGGCAGCAAGCCCTCCGTCTCCCGGACGGAGCAGCCCAGCCCGTGCCCCTGGGGCTGGCTGGCAGCCCCAGGCTGCTCCCAAAAGGCCAGTCATGCCAGCCCTGCCCGCCCACCAGCTTGGGGCAGAGGTGGGTGCACGGGCACCATGCCCGCAGGCCCGCAGGGGGCGCCCCAAAGCCAGCAGAGCCCTTCCTCTAGCGTGACCCTGGCGTGGCCCTGTCCGTGGTGCTGAACCCAGGGGCGCCTGGCCTCCCCAAAAGGAGTGCCCAACCAGACGCTCCTGGCGAAAACACCAGAACCCACACACAGAGCAGCAAGCACAGCGCCCGTGGGCCTCCGGGGGCGCTCAGGCCTGTCCCCGTGACCTCGCTTCTCCTCCGCCAAGTTCACCCAAGGGCCGGGCTGCAGGAAGCAGGACGATGGGGCTCTCCCAACCCCCAGCCTGGCCCGAAGGGTGCCGACAGCCAGGAAAAGCAGCCCGGGGCTCCTCGTCCACCGCCCCCCCCCCCCCGCCCCCCGCGTGTGAGCCCGGGCCTCCTCGTCCACCGCCCCCCCCCCACCCCCGCCCCATGAGCCCGGGCCTCCCTCTCACACAGGGGAGGCTGGGACCCACTGCCCATCACACAAATCCGAACTTCAGCGGGAAGGTCTGTGTGCCTTGCCGAGTGAACTAAGCCAGTCAGAGAAAGACAAGTGTCACTGATCTCACTCACATGTGGAATCTAAGGAACAAAATAAACTGATGGACAGAGGGGACCCAGAGACATGGACGCAGGGGACAGAGTGCGGGATCTCGGAGGGAAGGCGGGGAGGCTGGGTGGGTGGGAGGTGATGAACCAAGGACCTTGTGTGCACATATGCATGGCCCATGGACACAGACCGTGGGTGGTGAGGGCCTGAGGTGGGGGCGGGGTGGAGGGGCTCGATGGGGGAAAGGGGACATATGTAACACTTTCAACAGTAAAGGCTTATTTTAAAAAAGTTCTGTAACCTATTGGTATGAATATATATATAATAAAAAGAAAGAAAAAGTTCTGCATGCCTCACCGTCTGCACCCCCCCCCCCACGCACACGGACACACGGACACACGGACACACGCGGACAGAATGAAGAGCTAGGGGGACACGGTCCACTGTGTGAGCTCCTTGTGCAGGAGGCTGTCGCGTCCCACTCCAGTCGCTACGGAAACAAGGAAGGAGCTGGGGCAGCTGGCAGAGGCGGGTGTTGGGAGAGGCCACCCAGCCGGAAGCCCCGGGCACTCAGAGGGTTGCCCTTCCCTCCCCTGCACCTGCAGCTCCGAGGGAGCCTCTCCGTGGCCCGACTCCAGCGGGGAGTGAAAGGGCAGCAGGGAACGGGAACTGGAGAAGAGAGCGACCTGGAACGGAAGCGGGAGACCACGTCCACGTGACCTTGAGCAGGTCCTTTCCCTCTGGCCTCCCTCTCACCCTTCAGGGGGGTGAGTGATGGCTCAGGCCACCGATAGCCTGGACAGTGACGGCTCCGGGTCCACACGGCTGTCCTCTGGCGCCCGGCACGCTGACCACACGCACCGTGGAGCCAACATATGCAGCATGTGCGCCAACGGACGGCGAACGTGCCCACAGAGGCGCTGCCCTTGAGGGGGCGCGGCAAGAACACGCCCTCCGCTGCGCCCAGGACGGCCGAGGCGTCTTCTGTGTCCACTGTTCGTCAGACCCGTGAGCGAGCCTGGCCCCGTGCCTGACCCGCCGCCACGGCTCCGCGGGCCCAGCTTTCCTCTCGCCCCTCTCGTGCTGTGAACAGTCTCCTTCTTTCCTAGAGGAAGGTGGAGGGGGCTGGAAAGAGGAGGGGGAAGCGCTAGGCCGGACGAGCCAGAGGACCACAGCGCTATCAGTCAGCATCACCTCCCTGGAAAGCGCACCTTGTGAGTCAGCGCCGTGGTGGGGATGGAGGCGCTGAGGGGCGGGGCAGGGCAGTCACAGGCAGGATGTGGCTGCAGGGGGGCGGGAGGCTGAGTCCTGCTCTCAGGATTGCATCTCAGCTGGATACGCACGCACACGCGTGTGCGCAGGAACACTGCTACTCTGCCGGGTGCAGAGCCCCCTCCACCTGCTGCCGCCCCATCTGTGCTCCGGCCACAGCCTCCCTCCCCCCCCCCACGTCTCTCCCCAAAGCCACGCAGGACAAAGGAGGCAGCTGCAGCCTGACCGGCGCGGTTGAGCGTCAACCTATGAACCAGGAGGTCACGGCTCGAATCCAGGTCAGGGGACATGTCGGGGCCATGGGCTCGGCCCCCAGTGTGGGCGGTGCAGGAGGCTCGCTCATCACTGATTTTCTCTCTCTCTCCCTCTCCCTTCCTCTCTGGAATCAATTTTAAAAATGCAAAAAGGCAACTGCAATGTCAGATCTTACACACTACAGGTTCTCAGAGCCAGTCCCAGGCATGGGGAAACGGGTAGAGGGACATGCATGGGATGGCCCGGGCCACCTGCCCCTCCCGCCCGCGCGGACTCCATGCCCAGCGAGTCGGCCTTGCCCAGTTCCTGGTAAGCCTCGCCACCGCCACCGTGAGACTAGCTGCGTGACCTCCCCCGGCGCCGCCTCCTCTCGAGGCCTCCTTTCGTCGTCGTCGTCGTCGTCGTCGTCGTCTGGGCAATGACTGCCTGGACTCACGTGACCCCGAAGCCCACACTGGCTCCCGCCGCCTGCGACTCTCGACTCTCGGCTGGAGAAGGGAGAAGCGATGTGCAGGTCCCGTCCTGGCAGGTGGCTGCAGCCACGCACTAACAGCGATTGTCACGTTCATTATAAGCAGCAAAGGGGAGAGCAGAGCAGAAGGGGATTACAGGAGGGCTTCTAAAACTCCCGTTCTGTACTCCCCAACCCCCCTTAGCAAACCTCTCCCTCCCCCTCTCTCCCGCCTTCTCTCTCTCTCCCTTCCTCCCTCTTCTTCCTCTCTCTCTCTCCCTCTCCATCTCTTTCTCTGTCCCTCTCTCTCCCTCCCCCCTCTCTCTACCCCTTCTCTCTCTCTCTCCCTCTCTCTCTCCCTCTCTTTACCTCTCTCCCTCTCTCCCTCTCTCTCTCTCTGAAATACTGTGATGGGCAGAATTCTAAGACAGTCCCTAAATTCTTGCCTCCTTGCCTACACAGCCTGCCCACTTCTCCCTCCGTGTGGGAAGACTCCTGAATAGGAGGGGGAGGTAATGCAGGTCCCCAACCAGCTGCTGTTGAGTTAATGGAAAGGAAGACCATCTTGGCGGGGCTGACCTCATCAGGCAAAATCCCATAAAAGCGGGACCGGCCCTTCCTGGGGAGGGAGATCCTTCCGGGACTTTAAAGAGGTGAGCGAGCAGGCCCTGGCGGTGGCTGAGCTGGTTGGAGCATCGTCCCCGTGCACCAAAGGTTGCAGGTTTGATTCCTGTCGGGGCACAAACTTAGGTTGTGGTTTGATCCCAGTTGAGGAACATGCAGAAGGCAACCAATCCATGTTTCTCTCTTCCTCGCTCTCCCTTCCTCTCTAAAATCAATAAAAACATATCTTCAGGTGAGAACTAAAGAAGAAGGAGGATGAGGAGGAGGAGGGGGGGGGGAGAGGGGGAGGGGAAGGGGAAGGGGAAGAAGAAGAAAGTGGGCTGATAAGAGGGCTATAGGGCAAGACCTGGAGCAGGTCCTGGAAGCCAAGAGGGGCCCTGGAGAGAAAACCCACAAGAGAATGGGACTTCAGTCCTGCCACCACAAGGACCTGAATTCTGCCAGGAATCATGGGAGCTCAGACGAGGATGCTATGCTCCCAAAAGGAACACAGGCCAGCCCACAGCCAGATGTCACTGTATGTGACCCCGAGCAAAGGGCCCACGGGGCTGGGCTGGGCGCCCCGCTCACAGGAACCAAGGGATAACAGTGTCTGTGTTTCAAGCTGGTGCATTTGTGGTACTTTGTTGCTCAGCAACAGAAAAGGAATATGAAAGCTTCGCCAGAGGAAATACCCCACAATAGCACCTCCAAGTAGGATTTTGCCTGTCGCCCATGCTCATGCCAGCTCGGTGGCCTGCCTTCTTCCACTGGGAGCTGACCGAGACCCTCCCCCTGACCCCGCCGCTCAGACCGGCCATAAAGATAACCAGCTCCTCGCCTTCTCCCGCATGAAGGCGATGACAGCGCCCAGCCCTGTGCCAACGGAGGATGCAGAGACCGCCGGGGGACAAGTGCCCTTCTGTTTCTCCCAGCCAATCGGGTAATGGCATGCAAATGACTCTATTAGCTGCCAGGCCAATCGACAGCCATGCTGTGCGTGATGCAAATGGCCCCCGGAGGGTGTCCTTGGCACTGAGTGCGGACGCCACCCTCTGCCCTTCCTCCTCTGTGTGCGCCCGTCTGCCCTCCGGCCTCTGCCTGCCACTGGGCCTCACTGTCACGGAGCCTCATGCAAGGTGGCCCCAGGAGCAGGAGGACAGGGAGGCCCGGGAGGTGAGGGCGGAGCCGGGCCCTGCCCTATCCAAGGACCTCCCACCTCCTCGCACCCACCACCTGTGCCTCACACCTTTCTTTCTTTCTTGAATCTTTATGGGCACTTTATTCAGATGGCTGGTGATCTGAGAAGAGGGCGGGTTGTGTGCCATAAAGACCATCTTACATCTCATCTTAAGCTGACTTTTTAAAATATTTTTATTCATTTCAGAGAGGAAGGGAGAGGGAGAGGGAGAGAGAGAGAAACAC
Source organism: Myotis daubentonii (assembly GCF_963259705.1). NCBI lineage: Eukaryota > Metazoa > Chordata > Mammalia > Chiroptera > Vespertilionidae > Myotis > Myotis daubentonii. Next base: position 2,044,087 of record NC_081848.1, read on the forward strand.
CAATGATGAGAATCATGGATTGGCTGCCATTCACGCCCCCTACTGGGGATGGAGCCCGCAACCCCGGCACGTGCCCTGACCGGGAATCAAACCGTGACCTCCTGGTTCCTAGGTCCACGCTCAACCCCTGGGCTGCGCCGCTGGGCAAGCTGACCTTTTTGATGAGGAGAAACAGGTAGCTAACGGGTTTGGGATTCTGGAAAAAGTGAGCGTTGGACTGTAGGGAGAGGTGACCAGATAAGACTGCGCCTGCGGCTTTCTCCGCGCCCTGCGTCTGCTGGCGGTGACCCGGCGGGTCTCTCCCTGGACGCAATGGCCTGATGCCCTCCTGGTCGCTTCTGTTCTCCCGGGGCTCAAGGGGCACTGCTTGTGGTTCTCCGGGGCTCAGGGCGGTCTGGCCATACCTTTCCGTTCCCACAACAGTAGCTTCCCGAGCACTAACTCCCCAGGCAGGCTCGGCGCCTCCGCTCTCTCCGCCTGCGCCTGCGAGTTGTCATTCCAGTTTGTTTCTGGGGGCGTGTCCGTGCAGCAGCCTGTTCCTCCGCAGGGGAGACAGGAAGGACCCAGGGCTCTTTCCAAGCGACGAGGGAGTAGCCTCATTCTCAGGGGTCAGAGGCCCAAGATTGAGCAAGAGCGGCCCGGAGAAGAGGGTGCAGAGGGCAGCAGGGGTAGCTACTGATGGACTGGAGCGGGGAAGCCACAGTGGGCATGTGGGCGGCGGCAGCCTGTGGGGGAGGCTGCAGGCAGGCGGGCACGGGGAGACTAGTGGGGTCTAGTGAGCAGAGAGGAGGGGTGGGGGCTGCAGCCCGGAAGGCTCAGGCCAGGCACGGGGCGGGGGAGGGGTGAGCGTGAGGTCGGCCTGGGTGTGTGTGTGTGGGCGGGAGGGATGGCACAGCGGAGGCCTATGCTCGGGGCTCAGTTCTATGCCCCCATTCCTCGGGCTGGGTGCCCCACAGAACTGTGTGCTCCCCCAAGAAACACTTCCTCCTCCGCAGTGCGGGCGCCTTCCGGTGGCCTTGCTCCCACCCCACAGCTTCGGCCAGATGATGGCTCCCGGGGAAGGGGGAGCTGCAGGATGAGCAGGCAGGAGGGGTGCATGCTGAGGGCTGGGGGCCAGGCCTGAGATCCTCCTCCTTTGCAGTCTGCTCATGCACCCAGTCCCTGCTGGGCAGCCCCCCAAGCGGAGCATCACCCACCGAGAAAGACTGACGGCCTCAAACCAGGAAACGGGCCTCCCCCAGGAAGGCCAGACGGACCTGCTGGGGTCAGAGCTCTCTCCCCAGCTGAACCCTGAGCTCCGAGGAAGTGGCCCTTCGGAAGGCTGGGCACCCAGGAGAGCCAAGCTGCTTGCCCAGGCTCAGGAACGCCCCAAGCACGGCACCAGCAGGCGGAGGGAGAGGCTGAGCAGCTGGTGCCACGTAATGCATTGTGACACCAGGCCCCGTGGCAGCATAATGTTCCGTGTCACGGTAACAGAACTGACATTTCTTCCTTGGCACCCCTGCCCCCAGACCCAGGGGTCAGGGCCAGGGAAGGAGGGGCCCCGCGCCCCACTGTCATCACAGCTGATTTCCACTTGGGAGCAGGCCGGTCCCAGCAGCCCAGGAGAGGAGGGAGGAGAAGGAGGTTCAGGCTGGGCAAAGGGAAGGGCAGGACAAGAGTGGGAGGGGCAGGGAAGGGACAGATTGTTTGATACAACTGAGGCAGGTGAAGAAAGACCGTTTGGTGTGATAGAGAGAGAGCTGGAAGTCAGGAACCTAGAGCTCACCCAGGTGGGACACTCTCTTTGGACAAGTCACTTTATGTCCCTGAGCCCAGTATCTTTATCTACAAACGAGAGGCCCTGTGCACGAAATTCATGCACAGGTAGGGCCCCTAGGCCTGGCTGGCGATCAGGGACGATCAGGGCCTTCCTTCCCCCGGCTGCCAGCTGCCAGCCAGGGCCTTCCTTCATTCTGTGCCACCCCCTGGTGGTCAGCACACATCATAGCGAGCGGTCGAACTCCTGAAGGGACAATTTGCATATTCAGCTTTTATTAGATAGGATGAGGGGCAACTCATATCCTGACAGCATAGGGTTCTTGTGGAAAGCAAACTGGATATACATGGGAAGAGTCACTGAATGCTAAACAAAGATCAGGCAAGGGCATGAAGAGATGAGGCCAGCGCTGTGGTGGTGGGAGGGGTGGAGGGCTAGGCAGTGTGAACCCTGAGAAGAAAAAAAACACTTATTGAAATTGGCTCCTGGTGGCTAGAAGCCTGCGCTGAGCCAGCCTCCTCTCTGAGCTGCGGCCTGCACTGTGCTCCGGCCCCTGAGCCAGCCCTTATAAAGGCTTCCTGGAATCCTAGCTCAACCAATAGGATTGAGGCTTTCCCATCCAATCAGAATTGTGCAGCTCCAACCAATCAGAGTGGCTCTGTTCTAACCAATCAGGACAGTGCCCTTTGGATCCTCGTTTGCATGAGGACTGACCGATCGGGGACCAGGTGGGATTTCTGTCCATATAAGCCAGCTCCCCTCCGGCTCTGACAGTGCCGCTCCCTTTCCACCGAAGACCGCGTCTCCCTGGCTGGGCCGGAGACGGCAATGTCCGGTCTGAGTGGCCTCACAGCCCTTGTGCTGCGCCCCAAACTGGGGATTCCTGTTGGCGTTAAATTGGCACCAACAGCCATTGGTTGAAAGCAGGGAAGCCAAATTCTCGCTTCCAGGGAGCAGAGGCGAACCCGGAACCTGCTGTGTGGGCCCGGCTCCAGGCCTGGGGGTGGTTGGGAATCAAGACTCTGGGAGTTGGCCTTCCCCAGCCTGGACTCTCCCTTCCCGTCACGTTCCAGTTCCTGCTCACAGTCCGTCCCCCTCACGACTGAGGAGCAGGCAGGGAGCAGGCCACAGACACCCCATCCCAGAGCGCGCTCACCCTGGGCCTCTCTGATGGCCGCTGGAGGATCTGCCTTGGTCTTCGGGAACCAAGCTATCCTAAGGAACCCATCTGTGAGTCACATTGTATCAAGTAGCCCTGGCTGGTTTGGCTCAGTGGATAGAGCCCCGGCCTGCGGGCTGAGGGTCCTGGTTCCATTCCGGCCTGAGGTTGCGGGCTCCACCCCCAGTGGGGGGCGTGCAGGAGGCAGCCGATCCATGATTCTCTCTCATCATTGATGCTTCTCTCTCTCCTCCCTTCCTGCCTGGGGAAAAAATGTCCAAGTAGAACTAGCAAAGCGGAGTCCCCACAACCTGCAGGAATAACAGTAACAGCCGTGGCTGGCATTTGGGCGCTGGAGCATTTACAGGCTCCTCGTTTAATTCTCCTTTGGTTCTCACTGCGCCCCAGGAGGCAGGCGCTAAGCTATTACCCCCTTTTCAGGGGAGGAAACTGCGGCTCAGAGTTCAACCGCTTGCCGAGCCCATGCGGCTCCTCCTGGCCGACCACAGCGCCAGCCGGGCCACCGCCTGGGCACCTGCGGAGGCACAGCACGGACCTCAGGCCTGCAGCCAGACAGGGGCACTGGGATGCAGAGCCCGCGTCCCACACGGAAGGAGTGGGGCGTCCACCTCCACCCTGTGCTGCCCAGTGAGGAGGGCAAGGTGCTGACAGCGGCTTCTATCCGGGCTCAGCAAACGCTTCTGTAAAACATCAGAAAATAAATATTTCAGGCTTTGAAGCCACGTAGGTCTCTGCACCCTAGTAGTCGTTGAGATTTGTTTTATTGTTTTTTTCTTACAATGTGCCCTTTTAAAATGTAGAAACCATTCTTAGCAGGGAGACTGCACCGAGCAGGCTGGCTGTGGGTGGGCAAGCAGGGGGGGGGGGGGAGAGTAGGTCTACAGTGTTCATATACAAAACATGAGGTTACGACCATGACAATAGCTTTATTGACTTTGTTTTGGGTACCCACAACCGTAAGCCTACTTTTCTCCCCTCCCCCAGTTTTGGGGTGAATGACTTGAATGAGTGGGTGATAGTAACTAGGGACTACAGCTCTGGGAGTGGGGGTGAGCCCTATCCAGGAACTGGGAGGAGCTGAAGGGTTATTCCTGGGTCCTCAGTTGTTGAACAAAGTGGGCTGGTTGAGCCTGGAAGTACCACCCTGACTGACACCAGGAGCCTCCTGCTCTGCCTCTCTCCCGGCCCTCCGTAATCTCCCCGCCCCCTGTCCCCCGCCCTCAGCTGTCTCAGCAGCCGCTGATCACACCCCAGGTGAGACACTTAATTAAGCCCCGCTCCCCACGGCGTCCTGCGGAAGGAAAGCTCCAGCCACCGGTCAGCCGGAGGGGGCTGGCCAGTGTGGGCAGCGGAGGACAGTGAGGCATTCCCTGGGAACCCGCAGTAGAAATGGTCATAATAATAATAAATAATAATAATAATAAACCCTGGCCGGTGTGGCTCAGTGGATAGAGCGCTGGCCCTTGGACTGAAGGGTCCCAGGTTCGATTCCGGTCAAGGACATGTACCTCAGTTGCAGGCTCCTCCCAGCCTGGGCTCTGGTCAGGGTGTGTGCAGGAGGCAACCAATCCATGTGTCTCTCACATGGATGTTTCTCTCTGTCCTTCCCTCTCTCTTCTACTCTCTCTAAAAATCATTGGAAAAATATCCTCGGGTGAGGATTAACAACAACAACAACAAAGAAATAGTAATAATAACATAGATGACAGCAGCCATAACTCAGATGCACAGGCACCTGTCCCTGCCAGGCGTGGCCTCACGCTTTCTGTGTATGAACTGAGCCTCCTCAGAGCAGTGCCGGACGTACTGCTGTTATCTCCGCGGTGCAGGTGAGGAGAACGAGGCTCGGAGAGGCTGCAGGACTTGCCCACGGTCACACGGCCTGAGAGGACCCCTCCCTGGGCTCCACGGCCACGGGGAGGGTGCTCAGGGGAGAGGGGGCAGCCATGTCCAGAGCTCGGGCCCCCCTACCCTGGGGTCTGGGCGCCCTGGGTGGCAAGGCCATCGCAACTCACACACAAGGATGCAAGTCCGTTTCCCACTCAACCTCCTGGCCACACGCCTGCTGTGTGCCAGGCCCTGGGGCCTGAGGCTCAGCTCCTGTGAGGAGCACGGGGACCAGCGTGAGCCAACGCGCCCACGGCGGCAGCAGCGCCCTGCACACAGCAGCGAGTGCCCGGCTGGGCACTCTGGGCAGGGGGGTCGCGTGCGTTTATTTATTTATTTATTTTTATTGTAAATCCTCACCCGAGGATATTTTCCCATTGATTTTTAGGGAGAGTAGAAGAAAGAAGGAGAGACAGAGAGACACACCGATTGGTTGCCTTCTGCACGCGCCCCAATCAGGGCCCTTGGTGAGGAACCTGCATCTGAGGTACGTGCCCTTGACCGAAATCGAACCCAGGACCCTGTGGTCTGCAGGCCGACGCTCTATCCACTAGGCCACACTGGTTGGGGTGGAAGTCAAATTTATCAAATACCTGCTGGTGCCAGGCACCATGACATCCCCCCTTTCCTTTCCCTTCACGATCTATAGCCCAGGAGGTGTGGGTTCCTTTATTGCTGTGGTCACCGGTGTGCTTGATTCTGCACTAGACACGCTGCCTAACACGGAAACGCACATCCCAGCCGCCGGCAGGAGTGCGCACACGGCTAGTGCCCAGGGGGCCCTTTAAGTGAAAGGCAAAGCGTAGCTCCGGCCCTTGAGGAACTGCGGGTGCGGGGGATAGAGCCGTGAACAGTGGTCGCGACAGATGTGCGGCGTGGAAGCGGCAGAGGGTGCCCGGGGTCCGGGGGGCCGGAGCAGAGCTGGCAAAGGCGTCTCGGAGGGGCTGTGCAGGCCTGGTGCTGAGAAAGAGCAGGAGCCGTTAGGGAGAGGGCGCCGTGGGGGAGGGAGGTCTCAGAGCTGAGGGCACAGCCCTGGGAAGTAGGCACGGGCGCCAGGTGTCACAGAAGCGCTAAGCCTTAGCGCAGTGGTTCTCCACCTTCTGGCCCTTTAAATACAGCTCCTCATGTGGTGACCCAACCATAACATTATTTTCGTTGCTACTTCATCACTGTCATGTTGCTACTGTGATGAATCGTCATGTAAATACCTGATACGCAGGATGGTCTTAGGCGACCCCTGTGAAAGGGTCGTTCGACCGCCAAAGGGGTCGCGACCCACAGGTTGAGAACCGCTAAGGGCTCCCTGCTGCTGGGTTATGGGTGAGGAGTGAGTGTGGAGGTTGTGGTCACTGAAGGAGGAACGCATGAAGCCAAAGGGGGGAACAATTTTAAGTGTGTTTGGTAAAAATTAGATGGGCGGAGCCCCAGAATGGCTCCAGCACCCAGGGGTGGGGGGAGGTTTTAAAGGACCCTGAGCGCGCGTTTCCAGCGGGGAGCTCTCTGGGAGGGTCCAGACTCTGGGAAAGTCCTGGAGAGAGAGAGACGGGTCTTAGCAAGTGGATGTGCGTGTGGGCGGCGGCCGCGGAGGCAGGATTTCCCTGAGAGATCGGCGGCTGAAGGCTCCGGCGGTCCTGAGGGGCCGATGAAAACTGGCGCAGAGCACACGGGCCAGACATGAGGACGAGGAATAGGAATGGGAACGTCCCGTGGAGGGAAGAGCCAGGTAGACATACTTCTCCCAGGAAGAAGCACGGACCCCTTCCTCCACCGTCAAGAGGCCTCCTCCTTTAAACGTACGACGGGAAACCATGAAAAGCTTAGAAGAATCCACAGGCAGCAAAATCTCAGACATATGGCATAGCAGTATCTTTCCCGACACAGCTCCTAGGGCAATGGGGACCAAGGAGAAAATAAACAAATGGGACGACGTCAAAATAAAAAGCTTCTGCACAGCAAAGGAAACCATCAACAAAACAAGAAAGCCCACTGCATGGGAGAACATATTCGCCAATGCTGTCTCAGATACGGGTTTAATCTCCAACATTTACAGGGAGCTCATACAACTTAACAAAAGGAAGATAAACAATACAATTTAAAAATGGGCAAAGGACCCAAATAGACACTTTTCAAAAAAGGACATACAGAAGGCCGAGAGACACATGAAAACATGCTCAGGCACTAATCATCTGAGAGATGCAAATCAAAACAACAATGCGGTACCATCTCACACCTGTCAGAATGGCAATCATCAACAAATCAACAAACGACAAGTGCTGGAGAGGATGCAGAGAAAAAGGAACACTCGTGCACTGCTGGTGGGAATGCAGACTGGTGCAGCCACTATGAAAGACAGTATGGAGTTTCCTCCAAAAACTGAAAATGGAACTCCCATTTGACCCTGTGATCCCACTTCTAGGAATATATCCCAAGAAGCCAGAAACACCAATCAGAAAGGATATATGCACCCATATGTTCATAGCAGCACAATTCACCATAGCTAAGATCTGGAAACAGCCCAAGTGCCCATCAGTAGATGAATGGATTAGAAAACTGTGGTACATCTACACGATGGAATACTATGCTGCTGTAAAAAAGAAGGAACTCTTACCATTTGCAACGGCATGGATGGAACTGGAGAGCATTATGCTAAGTGAAATAAGCTGGTCAATGAAGGAAAAATACCACATGATCTCACTCATTCATGGATAATAAAGACCATTATAAACTTATGAACAAAAATAGATACAGAGGCAGAGCTGCCTCAAACAGACTGTCAAACTGCAGCAGGAAGGCTGGGGAGGGTAGGGGGGCAGAAGGCGGGGAGGGTAAGAGATCAACTGAAGGGCTTATATGCATGCATATAAGCATAACCAATGGACATAAGACACTGAGGGGTAGGGGAGGCCAGGGGATTGTCAAGGGTGGGGGAAAAAGGGAGACATATGTAATACCCTTTGTAATACTTCAAGCAATAAAAAAAAAATAAAGAGAAAGAGAAATACCACATTATCTCACTCATATGTGGGATATAATGATCAACATAAACTGATGAATAAAAATAGAGCCAGGGAAAAAGTTTTTAGAATATAATAGAAGTAATCCTGTTATTTGCAGATTTTGAATATTTCCTACAACTTTTGTGATATTATAATATGTTATTACTGTTTTAGTAATATTACTAGGGGCCTGATGCACGAAATTCGTGCACTGGGTGTGTGTGGGGGGGAGTGTCCCTCAGCCCAGCCTGCCCCCTCTCACATACTGGGAGCCCTCAGGCGTTGACCCCCATCACCCTCCAATCGCAGGATCGGCCCCTTGCCCAGGCCTGACGCCTCTGGCTGAGGCATCCGGCCCGGGCAGCGGGGACCTGCAGCTGTAGCGGCCCCATGATCGTGGGCTTCGTTTTAGGCCCAGGCAAGGGACCCCTAGCTCCTGGGACTGCCAGCTTCGACCGTGCCCAGTTCCCATCGTTGGCTCCACCCCTACTTCCTGCTATCACTGGCCAGGGCGAAAAAGGCACCTGATTCTCTGATCATGGCTGGGGGGCAGGGCAAAGGCAGCCTCAGGGCCGCCTTTGCCCTGCCCCCCAGCTCTTAGCTCCCCCCTGGGTTTCCAATCACTGTCAGTGGCAGGGGGCTTCTTCCTGCTTTCCCTTTCGCCTCCCTGCATTGTGCCTACATATGCAAATTAACCGCCATCTTGTTGGCAGTTAACTGCCAATCTTAGTTGGCAGTTAATTTGCATATAGCCCTGATTAGCCAATGAAAAGGGTAGCTCGTACGCCAATTACCATTTTTCTCTTTTATTAGTGTTGATTATATTTAAAATATTTTTTCTTGAAATATTAATGTTTACTGTATGTAATATTATTATATTTAAAATCATTTTTCTTGAAATAATAAAAAAAAGAGGTCTAGTCCTCTTCGATTTTGGAGGGTGAAGCCGCTAGTGAGTCTGTCTGATCCTGGATTTGAACTAAAGTTTTAGCAATGTCATCTAGGCGTTCTTGTAGAACCTGAGACAGGATTTCAGAATACGACAGAGCAGTGGTTAGGCCAACCCCTTATGGCAGGTCCAACCCCTGCTGTGATGAGGAGAGGGATTATCTGGACTCCTCGGCTGTGATGGGTTATGGGGACAGGTAAAGACTGATTACTGGGGCCACATCTACACTGGGTGAGAGAGAGATGAGAGTACAGGTTCCTGCCCAGTTGGTGGGGAGGCAGATGTCTGTGTTCTCCCCACAGAGGACGAAGAATCGCTGATCATGCAGACAAGCTGAGGGGTAGGGAGAAGAGGTGACTAAAGGGAATGAAATTCCTTTCCCAGTTCTACGCTCCAAACCGAGAGGGTCGTCACCATGCGCTACCGATAAGGGTGACAGTTGAGTGGTTGAGATTCCATTGCAGTGAAAGGGAGGGAACACGAGGATGGGCTGTTATCCAAGGGAAAAGCGAAAGGGAAGGGAAGGAGCAGTTGAAGCCTGGGGCCTGGATGGTTGGATAAGAAGTAAAACAGGTCGGCTGTAGAAATAACCATTGGCTTCCGGGGGGACCTGGTAGTTAACCTGTTGGGACCACTGGCCGTTTCGTAGTTCATGGTTAACTGTGGTGTTGCAGGCTGATGATGGGAGATGGCCCATTGCTATATTGCCCTGCGACCTTGTAAAGCATAAAGGGGCTTGGCGATTGGTGGGGTGTGCAGAGTGATAGGACCTGTGACCGGGATGGAGGAAGGAGCTGCCTTAGCAAGAGATTGAATATAAGAACGGAAAAGAAGGGAGGCTTGACGCCTGGGCTGCAGGATAATTGCCTAGAAGGGTGTCTGCCTTTTCCAGAAACAGTTCCCTTTTTATAAGCTAGTGGTGTTTGCCTGATTCCACCTCTGGATTGGGATAGGGATGGTGGTGTACGCCGGAAAGGAGCTGGAAAGGCAGAGCCAGCAGCCCTGGCGAAGGCTGGAATGGTCTGGCTCAGGAGGGAATGGGCAGGGTTAGGTGTTGGTTGGACACGAGTGGAGGTGGGAAGGTTCCCTATGGGTGGAGGAGAGGAGGGCTGGGATCTGGTGAGAAGGAGAGCTCAGCCCCACTTCCAGGCCAGGGATGGTCCCAAGGGGGAAGCGTATGTTGGGGACCTAGAAGGAGGGAGATCTCACCCCACGGGTAAGCGAAGTCCCTCGGAGAAGCGAGTCCCATAGGAAGGTGAGAGTCCTGAGGCAAAGGGGGAGGGGCAGCAGTAGGACCTGGAGGACTTGTCTTGGGAGAGGAGGGGGCTTCCAGGAAAGGCAGGGTTTGTGGGGTCAGGACACGGGGGCACGTGCAGGGGTGCTCACTCAGTCGTCCTCTCCCTCTGGGATGTGGGCAAGGGGGGGTCTGGTGGGCCCGGCCAGGCGGCTGTGATACTTAGGGGACTCAGCTATGTGATGGAGGTGTTGTGGGGTGGGTGTCAGTCTGGAAAGGTGGAACCATGGGGGGTGCCCGGGTAGTTTAGCTGCAGTGGGTGGTTAGGAGTACCTGATAAGGGCCTTGCCATTGGGGCTGTAAATTATTTGACAAATGGATTTCCTTTAGGAAGACCCAGTCCCCTGGCTGTAGAGGAGTGTGTGTGGGGTGGGGAGGGGGACCTGCCGTAAAAGGCCAAGGGAGGACCTGATCAGCATGTTCTCTCAGCAACTGTCAGACGAGATTTAAAATGGGGACACAGCCCTAATCAGTTTGGCTCAGTGGATAGAGCGTTTGCCTGCGGACTGGAGGGTCCCAGGTTCAATTCCGGTCAAGGGCATGTACCTTGGTTGCGGGCACATCCCCAGTAGGAGTGTGCAGGAGGCAGCTGATCGATGTTTCTCTCATTGATGTTTCTAACTCTCTATCCCTCTCCCTTCCTCTCTGTTAAAAAAAAAAATCAATAAAATATATTTTAAAAAATAAAATAAAATAAAACAGGGACACAGTCTCCTAGAGGGGTCCCTGTGGAAGGGAAGTTTCCTAATAAAAGCGTCTTCCATACATGAGTTCAAAGGGACTAAGGAAGGAGGGTGCACCGGGGGGGGGGGGGGGGGTTGCCCTGATGCGCATAAGGGCTAGAGATAGGGAGAGTAGTTTAAGGTTCTTTGATTTCGAGAGTTAGTTTAGTTAGGTGAGACTGAATTAAGGAATTTGCCTTTTCTACCTTGCCTGGAGATTGGGGCTGGTAGGGGGATGTAAGTTCCATGAATGTTCAGAGTGGAGGAGACCTGTTGAGTCATCCTATATAATAAAGAGGTAATATGCAAATTAACTCTCACACCCTCACAACATGGCTGCTTACAACCAGGCCGGCAGGAGGGTTAGTGAATGATGACCAAATGACTGAACAGCATGCTGCATGGGGTGACCAGGCTGGCAGGGCGAGGGGCAGTTGGGCGTGACCAGGCCAGCAGGGGGGGGGGCAGTTGGAGGGGATCAGGCAGGCATACAGAGGCAGTGAGAGGCAATCAGGCCAGCTGGGGGGGGGGGGAACGGGGCAGTTAGGGGTGACCAGGCAGGCAGGCAGGCAGGTGAGCAATTAGGAGCCAGCGGTCCAGGATTGTGAGAGGGATCGGGCCTAAACCAGCAGTTGGAAATCCCCCAAGGGGTCCCGGATTGGAAAGGGTGCAAGCTGGGTTGAGGGGACCTTCCCCACACAGACACATGAATTTCAGGCACCTGGCCTCTAGTTTGAAATATGAAAGCAGGTCCATTATCTGATTGCAGTGAGGTGGGAAGGCCAAATCTGGGGATGATGAGCTGAATGGGAGCTGTGTGGCCTTGAGGACTTTCAGACGCAATGGGGAACGCTTCTGCCCAGCCTGAGGAGGCGTCTACGAGGGTTAAGAGATACTTGGTCCTTCTGATAGGGGGCAAGTGAGTGCAGTCGACCTGCCAGTCTTGTCCAGGGGCTTGGCCCCTTGCCTGATGAGTGGGGAAAGGAGGAGGTGTACCCTGTCCTCGGGGAGATAGTGAGTAACAAGTGGAGCAGGTTTTGGTGTATCTTGCAGTAGGGAGGCTAGGCTAGGACATGTGATGGCGGGGGGCGGGGGGTGGGGTTAGGAGTTGTAGAAGGGGTCTATATCCTATATGTAGGGAATTGTGAGTAGCTGTATGATGTTGTGGGCCTGTCCCTGGGGAAGGATATACTTTCCCTGAAATTTTAATCATGGATCTTCCTGAGCGGCCCCATGAGCTACTAGGGACTAAGTTCCTCTGGAGTGTATGAGGGTGTTATATGGGGTAGAGCTAAGAGTTGGGGAGATGGGGGCTTCCTCTGAGCCGCTGCCTTGGCCTCCTGGTCTGCTTTGTTATCTCTCTTTATTTCGGGATCATTCCCGACTCGGTGTCCTTCGCAGTGAATGACCTTTAAGAAGGCGAGAAGAGGGGAGAGAGGTTCCTGAATGCCAAGCAGGAAGACGCGTGAGGCTTTCGGTGATAGTGCCAAGGACTGAATGAGCAGTGGGAATGAAGAAAGTCTGGCTCGAGTCTAAGGACGTAAGCCACAGGAGAGCCTGGCGGGCTGCTTCAGCTTCCTAAGAGAGAGGGGTCCCCTGGGATGTCAGGGGGGTCAGGCCCTGATTCACTGGACAAACTTCTCTACAACTTTCACACACCTTCTACCCATTCACAAAAAACCAGAACACACTTTAAACACATTCTTACTTTCAAGGAAATATGCCTTTACCAAAGTACAAGAGACCTTCTGTACTAAAAGCCAAGAGCAGGCAAATTTAAAACTTGTCTAACAATCAATATTTCAGTATTTTGTGTTATTTTAAAATATTTAGGTGTTTGTCAATTAACCAAAGCCTTTGCGTTTATCAACAACTTTGGGAGAGTATGTACAGGCACATGGGGCTGGAGAAAAGGTGGGGGAGGTGGGAGCAGGCGCCCCAGCCTGTTCTAGGACTGCAGTTCCCAGGCCTCCAGCCGCTTGGATTTAAAACAGCCACATTTTTCCTTAGACCAGTGGTTCTCAACCTTCCTAATGCCGCGACCCTTTAATACAGTTCCTCATGTTGTGGTGACCCCCAACCATAAAATTATTTTCGTTGCTACTTCAAAACTGTAATTTTCTACTGTTATGAATCATAATGTAAATATCTGATATGCAGGATGTATTTTCATTGTTACAAATTAAACATAATTAAAGCATAGTGATTAATCACAAAAACAACATGTAATTATGTATGTGTTTTCCGATGGTCTTAGGCAACTCCTGTGAAAGGATCGTTCGACCCCCAAAGGGGTTGCGACCCACAGGTTGAGAACCACTGCCTTAGAGGTAGCATGCTAAGGTTTGGGTGATAATGAGTTCAGCTTCTGATAGTAACTGGACTGCTAAGTACGTGTTTGCAGTTTAGCAGTAAATAAAGTTGTTCTTTGGGAAGGGGGTGAGAAGGCACTGAGGTGAGAGCAATTTCAGAGCAATAAAGGGTGAGAATGCTGGCCTTGGGAACTAAAGGCTCAGTGAGGGGGCCTGTCATCAGTGAGGAGTGCCTTTGTGAGGAGACTAAAGCCCTCTGCAGGAAGGTAAGTGTTAGGTCTGATCAAATAGTTGAGTTGCTACCCCTCCCCAGGGAACTGGCTTTTCAGGTCATTTCACAATGGACATTCCCTTTGACCACATTCCACTTGCGGTGACCACATTCCATTCTCTCCCCTCCGGGTCGCATAAAGAAGTCTCCACCCGGGAAACAGCCCGCCAAAAGTCCTTTAAAAGCCTCTGGGGGCTGGAGCCATCCAGGCTCAGCCACCTGGTGTGTGGATGATCGAATAAATTCGTGATCCCTCACCACTCTGGCCTTGTGCGTTCCTCCTTCAGCAGCCTAACAGTAACGGCTCGGCTTTGGGGGTGAGGGTGAAACTGAGATAGGTGACTGTGGTTCCGGACAGCTGGGCTTTATGAGGGGATGTGCCGCAGTTGGGCACCGAGGTAGAATGAGAAAAGAGTGGATAAAAAAGGTATTTAGTAAGATGCAGTGTAGACGTGAGGTGGCTGATGGCTGTGAGAGTAATTCATCAGCCCCCATAATAGAGACTGAGGAGTGGACAAGGGTCCCAGTGAATTTGGAGAGGGCAGAATAAGTGGCCCTAGTGTCAGTTAAAAAGGAGATCGGCTTACCCCCCACCACAGTCCTTACCCGAGGCTCTGTCCTGTGATGTCAGTCTGTGGGGCCCTGTCAGGCCTGGGCAGCTTCTTCAGTGGCCAGTCCCAGGAGGTCTGGGAGCTCCAAACCGGATCCAGAGGGCGGCCATGCTGGACTGGCTGAGGCCTGACCCGGAGGGGCCAGACTACAGTCTGATTTCCAGTGGCCTTTCCTTCCGCACCTTGGGCAGGGCCCAGGCGGGGGCCTCGGGTTTGAGCAGGACTTGGCTCAGTGTCCTTCCCTGTTGCATTTGAAGCATGGGCCTGGAGGAGGCTTAGCCCTGACTTACCCTGGGTTGGAGGACCGGCACTTCGTTGGGGTTTGCGAGAGCGGTGGCTGGGAGCTGGAAGGCCTCCTTCTGGGCCTCAGCCTTAGCCTGGTCTTGCCTTTGTTTTTGGATGTGGGTCTCCTCGTCTCTATTATTAAAGACCTTAAAGGGCAGGTTAATGAGGTCTTCTTGAGGGGTTTGTGGCCCTGTGCCTACTTTTTGAGCTTTGCGGCTGATTGGGTATGTCAGGGGCTGATTGGGAATGTCAGGGGCTGGTCGGGTATGTCAGGGGCTGGTTGGGTATGTCAGGGGCTGATCGGGTATGTCGGGGGCTGGTCGGGTATGTCAGGGGCTGGTCAGGTATGTCGGGGGCTGGTCGGGTATGTCAGGGGCTGATCGGGTATGTCGGGGGCTGGTCGGGTATGTCAGGGGCTGGTCGGGTATGTCAGGGGCTGATCGGGTATGTCAGGGGCTGGTTGGGTATGTCAGGGGCTGACTGGGTATGTCAGGGGCTGATTGGGAATGTCAGGGGCTGGTCGGGTATGTCAGGGGCTGATTGGGTATGTCAGGGGCTGGTTGGGTATGTCAGGGGCTGATCGGGTATGTCAGGGGCTGGTCGGGTATGTCAGGGGCTGGTTGGGTATGTCAGGGGCTGATCGGGTATGTCAGGGGCTGGTCGGGTATGTCAGGGGCTGGTCGGGTATGTCAGGGGCTGATCGGGTATGTCAGGGGCTGGTCGGGTATGTCAGGGGCTGGTCGGGTATGTCAGGGGCTGATCGGGAATGTCAGGGGCTGGTCGGGTATGTCAGGGGCTGGTTGGGTATGTCAGGGGCTGGTTGGGTATGTCAGGGGCTGATTGGGTATGTCAGGGGCTGGTCGGGTATGTCAGGGGCTGGTCGGGTATGTCAGGGGCTGGTCGGGCTATAAATGGGTGTTCAGAAGAAGGGCTCCCTCTGGGGAGGGGATAAGGTGGTGAGTGGCTGTAAGGCCTCTGTGAGGTGGGAGAGGAGCTGGGTTTCCGTTGGGGCCCTGAGTGATTTCATTAAGCTTTTCACAGTTGACCACCTTATGGGCAGCCTTTTTGAGTCCGGCAATGAGACAGGGGATTATATGGCTACAGAGCCGGCGCCCTGGAGAATTAACCCGATAGTCCCGTCTCGGGTCAGTTCGGAGGGCCGTGTCAGCGCCAACCAGGCTGGCCGCCATGTCCTGTCTGTGAAGGGATGGGATAGGCACGGTCCTGAGCTGCTGGCCAGACGCACTCCTTCTCCTCTGGGTGAGCGAGGAGGACAGGAGGACACGGGTGTCGTGCCAGGTCAGGTCTTAGGACTGGGTCAGGCACGCAGATCCCTTGGTAAAGGAGGTGGGGTTGGTGGGAAAAGACCTGAGATGCCTCTCGTTTGTGCGCGGTCGGACGTGGAAAATAGGACGTGTACCTGGACAATCCCCTCATTCCCGCTGCCTCCCTCAGGGTAGAGTGGGTGTGGGAACAGAAGCGGCTGATGGGGAAGGCGCCCTTTGGGTGGCCCGAGAGCAAGTGTTAGGTGGGGAAAGTCTGTACTGACGCTCGTGTTCCGGGACTTGGGCTCTCAGGGGCCAGGGGGGAAGGTGGTTGCTGGTTAGGAGGGTCTGGGTTTGGGAACCTACTGCAGGTGAGGGAGGGGGCACGTAAGGGGATAGAGGCTGGTGGTCTTCTGGGTCAAAAGTAGATTCAGAATCAGAAGTGTCAGGGGATGATGTTTTGTGTGAAGGAGAAGGATCTGACGGGTAGAGCAGGACCGAGAGAGAGGGAGGGTCAGGACGGAAGGGTGAAAAGGCCTGGACGTAGGGAATCTCTGACCACTTTCCATTGCGGTGACAGCAATTATCTAAATCACGCAATGTGGCCTGGCTGGTGTGGCTCAGAGGCTGAGTGCTGACCCAGGCACCAAGAGGTCACCAGTTCAATATCTGCTCAGGGCACATGCCCAGGCTGCCAGCTCGATCCCCAGTAGGGGGCCTGCAGAAGGCAGCCGGTAGATGTTTCTCTCTCATCGATGCTTCTGTCTCTTTCTTCCTTTCCCTTCCTCTCTCTCTAAAATCAATAAAAGCATATTTAAAAAATAATAAAAATAAATAAAGTAAATTGTGCCATGTGTTAAAATTGAAAGTGCCATTTTTAGGCCATTGAGACTTATTATCTAGTTTATATTGGGACCAAACAGTGTTACAAAACAAAGTGCGGTGCTTGGGCCTGATCTCTCCCCTGAGTGTGCAGAGTGAGTGTGGCGTGGCCCACAAGAGAGGAAGAGTGACTGACAGACCACAGATACAAAGGTGACTGTTTAGGGCAGGCATCCCCACTGCTAACCCAATCACCACGAGAAATGACTGAGGAGTCTTGTGTCCTAGCACTAGGGCTTTTGAGATGAGAGACTTCTGAGAAGTCAGTGAGAGAGAGAGCAGAAGACTCGAGACGAGGGGAACTGTGGGACGTCACTCACCTAGAGAAGACTAGGCGGTGTGGGATGGAGGGTCAGCAATGGAGAAGGAGAGATGCCCGGTCCGGCGTCCGCCTTGGCTGGTTCAGGAGGGAGGCCTAATCGAGTGGGATTTGGAGGAAAGCCCAGGACGAGCTGCTGCTGCCTACTGCTCTCCAAGTAGCAAACTCGGGGTGACTGAAGCCAGGAAGATTGCTCCCCTTTCCTGTGGAACCCTCCTGGGTTTTGGCACCAAATGTTAGGGTCACCAAAGGAAGAATGCATGAGGCCCAAAGGGGTGAAGAATTATAATCGATTAGGGCATCTGGAGACCAGATGGGCTGAGCCCCCAAGTGGTGCCAGCACCCAGGGACGGGAGGCAGAGGTGGGCTTTTCCCTGGGAAGCTCTCGGGGAAGGCGGGATTCTGGGAGGTCTGGAGCAGAGAGGTAAGGGTCTTAGCAAATGGGATGTGTCTAAGCGAAAGGGATTGTCCATTGTGAATTGGCCTAAAGGTCAGCTCCCAGGGGAGGGGTGTTGATTCAATTACTTGATCAGACCTAACGGGGAGGGAGGGAAGAGAGGCAGCTGGAAGGGGTGCTGGACCAGACCCGGGAGGGCCTTGACTGCCAGGGTTAGGCAATCAGCCTCCTTCCTCCAACAATAAGGCCTTGGGAGCAGGCGGACCCGCTCAGAGCCTGGAGAGAGCTGTGTGTGTTTAAAGTGAGAAGAGCCCAAATGCAACGACGAAGCACGTCGCAAATGAGAGAACAGGAGGAATCTCCAGAGAAGGAACTGGATGAAGTGGAAACACGCAAACTACCAGATACGGAGTTTAAGACAATGGTCATAAGGATGCCCACGGGACTTGGCCTGACCCTCAAGGAACTTGGTGAGACCATCAACAACACAAAAAAGGAGCCATCACCCCTGGGCAGTTTGGCTCAGTGGATAGAGTCCTGGCTCCTAGGTCGGTGCTCAATCACTGAGCCATGCTGGCTGGGCTATAATTACAACTTCTTCATCTACTTAACCATCCATGCACACTTAGGTTGTTTCCATATCTTGGATATTGTAAACAATACTGCAATAAACATAGGGGTGCAGAAAAAATAATAATGAAGTGAACAGAAGCGGTGAGGCCAGCAGGGAGGCAACGAGAGGCAGGAAATGAGACCAGATGGACAGAACTGGTGGCTCTTTGGTTGTAAAGGGCAAAGAGGCCACGTAAGCTCTGAGACTCTGTCTCCTCCTTAAACTGAGGCTGAGACGACAGTTCCCGAGGGTCACTGCATGCCCTCCCCTCCCAGAGACCAGGACTGGAGGCCACACCAGCCCAGCAGGCAGGGGGTGGCTGTTCCTCTTGGCACCTGGCTGGTGCCTGTTAAGCCCAGATTTCAGGATCCCCAAAAGACCACCAGGGAGCCAGCCGAGTCCAATGCAAAAGCAAAAGAGTCTTTATTCGAGCTAGCTCGAGCTCCCCGTCCACCACACTTGCCAACACAGCAGCAGGAGGCAGAGAGAGAGCGAGCTCTGTGTGGAGAGGGGTTTTATAGGGGGGTTGGAGTAAGGGGAGGAGAGAGGACTGTGGGCCCTGCCGATTGGCCGGGTGCAAGTTGGTGTCTTGTTACACAGGATGTGGTTGTGTCTATGGCGAGCACTTCCCTTGATTGTCATTGGTTAGTTTAAAGAAATCCTAGGTGTGGCTAGCAGAGGCTTGGGCTTCCGGGAAGAAGCTCCTTGCTGAGCACATGGCTAATGGCTGCTGCCCAAAAATGGAGGATCCGGTGTAAGATGGAGGGCGTAGCCCTCGCCCTTTCAGTGCCCACCTCGTGCTCATGCAGTGGAGTCACTGTAGGGAATGAACATGCCATCAAACCTCGGTTCTCAAACAACCAAGTTGTTCACAGAGAAAATGTCTCCATTGTTGACCAAAACTTCAGATGTTTGACCTGACAGACCTTTCATGCTGACACCTCACGCGACAAAAAGCATCTCTGAGGCAGCAAACAAAGGAGAGGATGCTTTTGCTACTGATGAAATCAAACAGTAACAATTTCTTAAAATAGTCATCCTACATTTTAAAGAATATATATCTTTATTGATTTAAGAGAGGAAGGGGGGAGGGAGAGAGAGAGAGAGAGAGAGAGAGAGAGAGAGAGAAAGAGAGAGAGAGAAACATCAATGATGAGAGAGAATCATCAATCAGCTGCCTCCTGCACGCCCCTCTCTGGGGACCGTGCCCACAACCTGGGCATGTGCCCTGACCGGGAATCCAACCATGAGTCCGGCTTGCGGGCTCCATCCCCAGTGTGGGTCATGCAGGAGGTAGATTGATGATTCTCTCTCATCATTGGTGTTTCTCTCTCTCTCTCTCTCTCTCTCTCTCTCTCTCTCTCTCTCTCTCTCTCTCCCTCCCTCCCTCCCTCCCCCCCCTCCCTCCCTCCCTCTCTGAAATAAATAAAACTATATTTAAAACACAAACCAACCTGCTCAGGTCGGTGGCCCATACAGGGAATGAGCAGCACGTTCCCCCATTCACCCATTCACCCCACCGAGTCCACTGAGAAGACAAAAACCACGCTAGTCTTTCGAGCCCAGAGATTTAAAGGAGGGGCTTGTACAGGGGACAGAAGAGGTAGGACCCCCAGAGATTAGCAGCCGCAGGAAGCTGCCCCTCCGGGGGCTGAGGGTTCCAGGCTGAGGCTCAGGCAGCAGACGGAGCTGGAGCCACGGCCCTGGAGGGAGGGGTCACCAGGCACCAAGAGGAGCCCAGGCTGACAGCAGGAGAGGGAAGACATATCCCTGGCTTCCCCTCCTCCTAGGCTCCCCATTCTCCCGTGGCTCTGATTGGCTCAAAGGCTTAGAGGCAAGGGAACCTGGGAAATGTAGTTCCCTAGGTCACAAACCAGGGCCCAGAAAGGCAGGAAGTGGATGTGGAGCGAAGGCAAATGCCTGGATGATGGCTCCTTCTTCCTCTCACGGATGCAGCAAACCTACGGAGACCTAGCTGCTGGGAGATCATGGAAAACGGAGACGCTGGGTCCTGTCCTCCCTGAGCCTACAGTCCAGCAGCACCTGGACCGGCCCAGCCCAGCCAGCACCTGGACCGGCACCTTCCACCAGCCTGGGGGGGGGGGGGGTACCCAACTATGGTGCCAGGGTTGCTGCCGGTGTGCAGAGAGGATTGACAGGGGCAGAAACGGAACGCGGGGCCAGCTGTGACTGAGGAAGGTGAGTCCTGCTCTGTGGCCGGGATCGCTGTTCTGGCTGCAGAGGCGCATGCTCACCTGGCTGGGAGCTGCCGTGGGGCCCGGGGGCTCACCTGGGAATGCGGCCCATCCCCGCACCAGGAGCTGCCTGTGATCATGAAAGACGGGCAGCCTCATCGCAGAGACCAGAGCCCCCAGCCCGTCAAGGCCCCAGCCTTTGCTCACCCGCAGGCCTTTGCTCACCCGCAGGCCTTTGCTCACCTGCAGGCCTTTGCTCACCCACAGGCCTTTGCTCACCCACAGGCCTTTGCTCACCCGCAGGCCTTTGCTCACCCACAGGCCTTTGCAAGTCTCCAGCCCCATTACCTGTGAACCGCCCATTTGTCTACTTCCCCCTGGTCTTTGTCCTTCTACCCAATATAGCAGCGGGGGTGGGGAGGGGGAGGCAGAGCAGCTTCCTGTGAGCGACCTGCTGCTCTCCCTGCCTCTGCGTCACCTGCTCAAGTCGCCGGGACAGGCAGCCCAGACTCCCCGATGGTCTGGTTCCACAGCCCAAGGCTTCTCAACCTGCAGCTGCACCAGAGCCACCTGGAGGCCCAGCCTGGACCGCCGCCCACCCCAGTTCTGCCTCAGCCGGTGCAGGCGACCCAACCTCCACCAGCTCCACCTGGAGCCGGGCCCTGAGCTCACCAGAGCATCAGCCTCCTCCCAGCTACACCTGCAGGTGACCTTCCCATCAGCCTCCTCCCAGCTACACCTGAAGGTGACCTTCCCATCAGCCTCCTCCCAGCTACACCTGCAGGTGACCTTCCCATCAGCCTTGATCCCAGCTACCCCTGAAGGTGACTTTCCCATCAGCCTCCTCCCAGCTACGCCTGCAGGTGACCTTCCCATCAGCCTCCTCCCAGCTACCCCTGCAGGTGACCTTCCCATCAGCCTCCTCCCAGCTACCCCTGCAGGTGACCTTCCCATCAGCCTCGATCCCAGCTACCCCTGAAGGTGACCTTCCCATCAGCCTCCTCCCAGCTACGCCTGCAGGTGACCTTCCCATCAGCCTCGATCCCAGCTACCCCTGAAGGTGACTTTCCCATCAGCCTCGCTCCCAGCTACCCCTGAAGGTGACCTTCCCATCAGCCTCCTCCCAGCTATGCCTGCAGGTGACCTTCCCATCAGCCTCGATCCCAGCTACCCCTGAAGGTGACTTTCCCATCAGCCTCGATCCCAGCTACGCCTGCAGGTGACCTTCCCATCAGCCTCGATCCCAGCTACCCCTGAAGGTGACCTTCCCATCAGCCTCCTCCCAGCTACGCCTGCAGGTGACCTTCCCATCAGCCTCGATCCCAGCTACCCCTGAAGGTGACCTTCCCATCAGCCTCCTCCCAGCTACGCCTGCAGGTGACCTTCCCATCAGCCTCGATCCCAGCTACCCCTGAAGGTGACTTTCCCATCAGCCTCGCTCCCAGCTACCCCTGAAGGTGACCTTCCCATCAGCCTCCTCCCAGCTACGCCTGAAGGTGACCTTCCCATTGCGACCAGCAACAGGGCTCAGAGGAGAATGAGCTGAGTGCCAGCTCAGGGTAGAACTCCCCACCTCCTCTGAGAGCCCCACCAGGACCTGCCCAATTGTAGGTGCCACACACACCACACATCACACACAAACACACACACACCACACACACCACATACACACCACACACACACCACACACACACACCACACACAATACACACACACACCACATACCACATACACACCACACACACCAAACACACCACACACACCACACCACACCACACACACACAAACACCACAAACACACACACTACACACACACAAACCACAAAACACCACACACACAAACACACCACACACACACACAAACACCAAAAACACACACACACCACACACAATACACACACCACACACACCACATACACACCACACATACACACCACACACACACACCACACACACCACACACACACACCACATACACACCACACACACAAACACACCACACACACACACAAACACCACACACAATACACACACACACCACATACATACCACACACACACACACACACACCACACACACACACCACACATACTACTCACACACACACACTGTCCCACTGCTTGGTGGACCCCACTTGTGAGACCCAGCTGGCGAATGTGAAACTTTTATTGGTGGTCTTGCAAGACCAGGTGTCTGGTGGGCAGGCACACCCCGGTGTTTACAGCGAGCAGTTTTTCCCCAGCGCCTGACTCCCTCCCCGGTTCCTCATTGGCTGAGCACTATGGGGCGTACACTCTTCCCAGATGTCACCTAATTTTCCTACCAGGCTATTTAGAAAGTGGCTGTGGGCTTGGGCTTGTCTCCACCCCCCTTGTCCCTGTGGCGGAGGCCTCCTGGTGCGTGCCTTCTGACAGTATACGTCTTTCCCCACTTCCTCCTCTTTCCCCACTTCCTCATTCTTCCTCCTCTTTCCCCACTTCCTCATTCATCGTGACCCATGCTCCCTGCTGGTGAGCTCTTTCTAGCATCCTGTTTGCCAGGGGGAGGGGGTGGATTTCCAGGTGCTTGAGCTTTGTCCCGTCCACAGGCCGCCAGGCAGTCATTTTCCATTACAGGCTACATGTCTTGCCTTGAAAATGGACCTCCTCTGGCTTTATTTCTACGCAGTGGGCATGGCCTGACGCCACATGAAGCATGGACATCGTTGGCCTCCTGCTCTCTGCTTCTGCTTTTGCCACAGTGACTCTGCCGTAATTGCAATCCCAAGTACAGCTTCCCACGGCTCCCCTCTCCCAGAGCCCTTTGCCTCCAGCTTTCCTCCTCAGCGACCACCCACCTCCCTGAATGGTGGGAGGATCAGAAATCTGTCTCTACTCGATCTAACTTTCAAGAGCCCGTGAGGCCCAAGTGGGAAGCATTTCATAGTCTTTCTGCTGGCAAGGCATTGGGCTTCTCTGCGCATCCGTTCCCGCCTGTCAGATGGGGGTGCCCCTCGCCCAACTTTCACTAGCCCATTAGAGGAATAAGTTCAGGTCTGAGGGGCACTGGGGAAACTGGGAAGACAGACCCAGCAGAAATGAGACCACTCTCTCATGCCTACATAAAAATAAACTCAAAGTGAAAGACTTACATGTAAGACCTGAAACCATCAAACTCCACAAGAAAGCCAGGCAGTACACTCTCTGACATGGCTCTGTGGATGTGTCTTCTCGGGCAAAGACAACAAAAGCAAAAATAAACCAATGGGAATACATCAAATTGAAAAGCTTTTGCACCTCAAAGTAAAGTATTGTGAAATCAAAACAAAAAAGCAACCTACTGCATCAGAGAAGATGTTTGCAAATGACATATTCAACAAGAGTTAATGTCCAAAATCTATATATATAAAAGCCTAAGTGACCATCACAACCGAAACAACCGAACAGACGACCGAACAGGCTGCACGAGGCGACCAGGCCGGCAGGGGGTTAGTGAGGGACGACCAAATGACTGAGCAGCAGGCTGCAAAAATGGCAGCGCCCACAGCCAATAAGGAGGAAATATGCTAATCAACTGCCCCGCCCTCAAAGATGGTGGCACCCATAGCCACAAGATGGCGGAGCACAGTCCCCTCAGCCCTGCCAGGGTGGCAGGCGCATGGCAGGCTGAACCTGCCTGCCTCCGGAGTCCCCCAGTCCCCTCAGCCCCCCAGCTGCCCAGGGCCGCCCGAGGCTCAGGTCACCAGGGCCTCCCGAGGCTTGCGCTGCCGGCAGTGGCAGCAGCAGAGGTGTGATGGGGCATCGCCTTCCCCTGATCACCAGGTCGCCTCCCGCCCTGAGGGCTCCTAGACTGTGAGAGAGGGCAGGACGGGCTGAGGGACCCCCCTCCAGTGCATGAATTTTCATGCACCAGGCCTCTAGTTATTAATAAAGATCACAGAAAGCTCAACACCCAACACCAAATAATCCAAGTAAAAAACAGAGGACCTGAATAGACTCTTCTCCAAAGAGGACATACAGACATACAAAAAGGTGCTCAATGTCACTGATCATCAGAGAGATGCAAATTAAAACCACAATGAGATGCCACCTCACACCTGCCAGAACAGCTCTCATCAATAAATCAACAAACAAGTTGTTGGTGAGGATGTGGAGAAAAGACTGCTGTTGGTGGAATTATAAATTGGTGCAGTCACTGTGGGAAGCAGTGTGGAGATTCCTCAAAAAGTTAAAAGCAGACCTACTCCATGACCCAGGATTTCCACCTCCAGGTATTTATCTGAGGAAATCCAAAATAATAATTTGAGAAGATGTATGCACCCCTGTTCATTGATGCATTCCAAGTGTCCATCAGTAGGCAATTGATTGAAGGGATTCACCAGAGGACACAATGCATAACAGACACAGTCAACAGTGTGCTGATGGCCGAGGGGAGGGGCTGGGCTGGTGGAGGTGGGCGGAGCGGGGGAAGTGCAGACATCTGTAATGTGACAACAATAAAGTTTTTAAAAAAGATGTGATACACACACAGAGGTGGGCAAAAGTAGATTTACAGTTGTGGGTATGCAAAACAGACTTTTTCTTGTATTATTATTTATTTATTTATTATTGTATTATTTATTACTACTGGCTCAGTGCATGAAATTCATGCATGGGGGTGTCCCTCAGCCCGGCCTGCACCCTCTCCAATCTGGGACCCCTCAAGGGATGTCCAACTGCTGGTTTAGGCCCGATCACACCTAAACCGGCAGTGAGACATCCCTCTCACAATCCAGGACTGCTGGCTCCTAACCACTCACCTCTCTGCCTGCCTGATTGCCCCTAACCACTCTGCATGCTGACCTGCTTGCCCCCAACTGTCCCCGCTGCCAGCTTTATCACCCAGAATGCCCCCCGCACTGGCCTAATCACCCACAACTGCCGTCCCATCCTGGCATGATCACCCACAGCTGCCCTCCCCTCTTGGCCTCTAACCGCCTCTACCTCAGCCCTGCCACCATGGTTTTGTCCAGAAGAACATTGAGAAGGTCTCCCAGTCTAATTAGCATATTACCCTTTTATTATAGAGTCCTGGTCCACGGCGGGGGCTGGCTGATTTGCCCTGAAGGGTATCCCGGATCAGGGTGAGGGTTCCCTTGGGGGGGCGGGGTGGCCTGGGCAAGGGGCCTGTGGTGATTTGCAGGCTGTCCATGCCCCCATTGGAGTGGGGGTCCCCACTGGGGACAGTGCTGGCCTGGGCAAGGGGCTGGGGCAGTTTTCAGGCCAGCCACACCCCCATGGGGTGAGGGTCCCACTGGGGGGGCATGGCCAGCCTGGGTGAGGGGCTGAGGGCTGTTTGCAGGCCCCTCCCTCGGCGGCTGGCCCAGGGCGACCCAAGCCTCCCACACTCAGGCTGGCTCCGTGGCCACCACCCACAGGCCCCTCCTTCAGCAATTGGCCAGGGTGGGTGGGAGGCTTGGCTTCCTCCATCACCAGGGGCAACTCAAGCCTCCCGCCCACTCCGGCTGGCCCCATGGCCGCCACCATATTTGTCCCACTAATTTGCATACTCGCTCCTGATTGGCTGGTGGGTGTTGCAATGTGACAGTCAATTTACATATTTCTCTTTTATTAGTGTAGATTATTAACCTTTGGGGTACTTTTTCCCACCGCTGTATATACAGGATGTCCCAAAAAATGTTCCCAGCACAGCCGGTGTTTCTCAGCGGTTGAGTGTTGACCCAAGAGCCAGGAGGTTATGATTCAGTTCCCAATCAGGGCACATGCCCTGGTTTTGGGCTTGATCCCCAGCAGGGGGCATGCAGGAGGCAGCCAATTCTGTCTCATCATTGATGTTTCTCTCTCCCTCTCCCTTCCTCTCTGAAATCAATTTTAAAAACATTTTAGAAAAAAAATGTATACACACTTTGAATAATTATTAATTCCAATGGGTTAAATCTAAAGATAAATAAACATTGGAATTAATAATTACTCAAAGTGTGTATACATTTTTGGGGACTGTATATTTATACTAATAAAAGAGTAATATGCTAATTAGACTGAAAGACTTTCTGGGCATTCTTCTGGACAAAGCCATGGTGGTGGGGTCGAGGCAGAGGCAGTTAGGGGAGATCAGGCTGGCAGGGGGGAGGGGCAGTTGGGGGCAACCATGCCAGCAGGGGTGGCAGTTGGGGGCGAGCAGGCTGGTAGGGAGGGCAGTTGAGAACGAGGAGGCCGGTGGGGCGGGGGGTAGTTGGGGGCAAGCAGGCCAGCATGGGGGGGTAGTTGGGGGCAAGCAGGCCAGCATGGGGAGACAGTTGGGGTGAGCAGGTCAGCAGGGGGGCAAGTGGGGGTGAGCTGGCTGGCAGGCATAGTGGTTAGGGGCGATCAGGCAGTTAGGAGCCAGCAGTCCTGGATTGCCAGAGGGATGTCCGCCTGCCAGTCAGACATCCTCTGAGGGGCTTCAGATTGGAGAGGGTGCAGGCTGGGCTGAGGGACACCCTCCCTCCCATGCATGAACTTCGTGCACTGGGCCACTAATATATATATACTAGAAGCCCAGTGCACAACATTCATGCATTGGGGGAGGGATCCCTCAGCCCAGCTTGCACCCTTGCGCAGTCCAGGACCCCTCAGGGGATGTTTAGTGGACGCATCAGGCCTAAGCCAGCAGTCAGACATCCCTCTTGCAGTCTGGGGCTTTCAGTCTGGGGCTCTCGCAGTCCAGGACCCCTCACTCCTTACTGCCTCCTGCAGCAGAGGTGGGAGAGTCTCCCGCCACCACCGCTGCACTTGACAGCCTCTGAGCTTGGCTTCTGGCTGAGTGGTGCTCCCCCTGTGGGAGCACACTGACCCCAGGGGGCAGCACCTCTGTTGAGCATCTGTCCCCTGGTGGTCAGTGCACATCAGAGCGACCAGTCGTTCCCCTGTTCAGTCAATTTGCATATTAGGGTTTTATTATATAGGAGATATATATGTATGTATGTGTGTGTGTGTGTGTGTGTGTGTGTGTGTGTATATATATATATATATATATATATATATATGTATATATATAATGGAATATTACTCAGCCATTAAAAAAAAGAATGAAATCTTGCCCTGCTGGTGTGTTCAGTGGGTTGGAGTGTCATCCCATACACCAGGGGTCCTCAAACTACAGCCTGCGGGCCACATGCAAGTACAAATATTGTATTTGTTCCCATTTTGTTTTTTTACTTCAAAATAAGATATGTGCAGTGTGCATAGGAATTTGTTCATAGTTTTTTTTTAAACTATAGTCCAGCCCTCCAATGGTCTGAGGGACAGTGAACTGGCCCCCTGTTTAAAAAGTTTGAGGACCCCTGCCATACACTGACAGGTTATGGGTTCAATCCCGGTCAGGGTACATACCTAAGTTTCAGGTTTGATCCCCATTCCGGGTGAGTACAAGAGGCAACCGATCAATGTTTTGCTCTCACAATGATGTTTTTCTCTCTCTCTGCCTTTGTCTTCCCCTTTCTCTAAAATCAATAAACATATCCTCAGGTGAAGATTTAAAAAAATATTTAAAAAATAATGAAATCTTGCAACAATATGAATGGATCTAGAGGGCATTATGCTAAATGAAATAAGTCAGACAGAGAAAGACAAATACCATGTGATTTCACTTACATGTGGAATCTAAGAAACAAATGACCAAACAAAACAGAAACAAACGCATAGATGCAGAGAACAAATTGATGGCTGCCAGGTGGGAGGAGGGCTGGGGGATTGGTGAAAAGGGTGAAGGGATTAAGAAGTACAAATTGGCAATTGTAAAAACAGTCATGGGGATGTAAGGTATTGCATAAGGAATCCTCCTATATAATAAAAGCATAATATGCAAATTGACAAGTTGGCAGGGGGCAGGGCCAGCAAGCAGGTGGCAGCAGTCCAGCAAAGGCATGTGCCAGCAGGCAGAGGGAGGGAACAGTGAAGCGGGGGAGGCAGCAGCAACCAGGGTTGGCAGATGGGGGTTGGGGGGGGCGGGGCCATGCTGGCCAGCACCGTCATCCCATGATCGGCCACCTGGTCGCCTCCCACAGAGGGAGGCTGGCAGCAACAGCAGTGATGGGTTGGGTTGATGGGGGTGGTGCCATCCCCTGATCGGCCACGCGGTCATCTCCTGCAGAGGGAGGCCAGACTGTGGCTTAGGCCTGCTCCAGGGAGTAGGCCTAAGCCATCAGTAGGACATCCCCTGAAGGCTCCTGGACTGTGAGAGGGCGCAGGCCAGGGTGAGGGACCACGCCCCCCAAGTGCACGAATTTTCATGCACCGGGCCTCTAGTCTATACTAATAAAAGGGTAAATGCTAATTAGGGTGGACGCCTTCCAGACGTCCATCCAGACAAAGCCACAGCGGCTGCGAGGCCCAGGGCTCAGGCAGCCTTGAACCCCGGCAGCTGCGAGCCGCCATGGCCGACAGTGGCAGCAGCAGCGGGGTGATGGGGGCGGCACCTTCCCCTGATCAACTCAGTCGCCTCCCGCAGAGGGAGGCCAGACTGTGGCTTAGGCCTGCTCCCCATGGAGAGCAGGCCTGAACCATCAGTAGGAATCCCCTGATAGCTCCTGGACTGTGAGAGGGGACAGGCCAGGCTGAGGGAACACCACCCCCTGCCCCCAACCAGTGCACAAATTTTCATGCACTGGGTCTCTAGTTCTATCTAATAAAAGACAAAAAGGGTAATTAACCGTACCTCTGCTATGCTTCCCATTGGCTAATTAGGGTGATATGCAAATTAACTGCCAACAAAGATGGCAGTTAACCGCCAACAAAGATGGCGGTTAATTTGCATACGTAGGCACAATGATGGGAGGCGAAAGGGGAAGGATGGAAGAACAGTGATCGGAAACCCAGGCAGCAGGCAAGAGCCACGGGGGTGCCGCCTGGCCTGTGTCCTGTGGTCACCATGGCGATCAGAGGGAGAGAGAGCCGGAGCACAGGCCAGGCGGCACTCTGGCACCCCAGCACCTGACATGCAAAGGTCGGGGATGAAATGACTTTTCCCAACCACATCTGCAAATATCCTGGGGAAGGCATCACTGAGGAGTTCACCACAACTCTCTTACTTGGCAAGGAAGAAAACAGTTGGCAACGGAAACAATCCCTTACATCGAAGTTAAGGTCCCTCTGAGTAAAAGAGAATATTTCCAACGTAAAGGAGGGAGCAGGCAAAAATAATAGGTTCTCATGACTTCCACTGAAGTTTGAGCCTATGACAGAGTCAAAACGAATATACAAATTAAAACAGACAGTGGACATTCAAATGACCAGAATCAGCTGTCACTGTTTGTCCCAGTAGCAGCAATGCTTATGTGATAATATAGTTTAACAAACATACAAAACAAGTCGCATGATAAGAGAGGTTCGGCTTCTAAAGTAAATTGAATATGTTCTTTAAAAATTCTCATGTCCTCCCCTCTGACTATAATTCTTAATTTTTCCAATCAGAAAATTACCCCAGGTGATCCAGTAACATGTAGAACTCCAGTAACCTAACTTATTTAAAAAAACAAACATCCCAACCATTTTTAAAATATTTAAATTGATATTTCAGGGTTAAAATTATAGAAGATATTTAGATCCAAATATATTTTCTGAATAGAAAATATTTCAGTTTTGATTAAAAAAAATAAACATAAAAAATACTAGAGGCCCGGTGCACAAAAATTTGTGCACTCGGGGTTGGGAGAGGAGGTCCCTCGGCCTGGCCTGTGCCCTCTCACAGTCTGGGACCCATCAGGAGATAAGGACCTGCTGGTTTAGGCCTGCTCCCGGGTGGCAGAGGGCAGGCCTAATCCTAGGTGTAACCCCTGGTCGGGCTCAGAGCAGGGCCCATTGGGGAGTTGGGGCCCCGCCTCCTGTCATGCACAGAGCAGGGCGGATTGGGAGGTTGCGATGCCACCCTCAGTCATGCTCAGGGTAGGGCTGATTGGGGGGTTGGGGCACCACCCCCTGGCACACTCAAGGCAGGGTCCATAGGGAGGTTGCAGCGCCACTCCTGTCATGCATAGAGCAGGGCCGATCAGAGGGTTGGAGCTCTGCACCCTGTCACACTGATCCCGGTGCTGGGAAGCCTCCCTGCTCCGCTGATCCCAGGGCCAAGACGCCTCTCGGCTCCCCTGATCCTTGGCCCGGAGGCCTCTCGGCTCCACTGATCACCGGGGCGGGAGGCCTCTCTGCTCCGCTGATCACGGGGCCGGGAGGCCTCTGGACTCTGCTGATCACCGGGGCCCGGAGGCCTCTCGGCTCCGCTGATCACCGGGGCCGGGAGGCCTCTCGGCTCCGCTGATCACCGGGGCCCGGAGGCCTCTCGGCTCCGCTGATCGCGGGGCCTCCGACTCCGCTGATCACCGGGGCCCGGAGGCCTCTCGGCTCCGCTGATCACTGGGGCCGGGAGGCCTCTCGGCTCCGCTGATCATCTGGGCTGGGAGGCCTCTCGGATCCGCTGATCACTGGGACCGGGAGGCCTCTCGGATCCACTGATCACCTGGGCCGGGAGGCCTCTCGACTCCACTGATCACCTGGGCTGGGAGGCCTCTCGGATCCGCTGATCACTGGGGCCGGGAGGCCTCTCGGATCCACTGATCACCTGGGCCGGGAGGCCTCTCGACTCCGCTGATCACCTGGGCTGGGAGGCCTCTCGACTCCGCTGATCATCTGGGCTGGGAGGCCTCTCGGATCCGCTGATCACTGGGGCTGGGAGGCCTCTCGGATCCACTGATCACCTGGGCCGGGAGGCCTCTCGACTCCGCTGATCACCTGGGCTGGGAGGCCTCTCGGATCCGCTGATCACTGGGGCCGGGAGGCCTCTCGGCTCCGCTGATCCCAGGCCCTGAGGCCTCTCTGCCCTGCTGCTTCAGGGCTGTTTGGCTTCGCTCTGCTTGGAGCCTGAGTATGCAAATTAACCGCCATCTTTTAGCTTCTATAATTGAAACATTGTATCTTTTGGAGTTGTTGCTTCAGGAGCTCAGAGCCCTGCAGCTGCGGGGATCCTTGACTTTCTCCATCGCTGGGGCAACCAAGCCTCCTATTCTCAGCTGCCTGGCTGCCAGCCGCCATCTTGGCTGACAGTTAATTTGCATATCTCACTGATTAGCCAATGAAAAAGGTATCGGTTGTACGCCAATTACCATTTTTCTCTTTTATTAGTATAGGATATGTGACACATTTTACCAAGGAACTCTGAATTAGTACCTTTCCCTCTTTCTTCAAATTAAGAGAACCTATGAAGTTCCCTATACTGCACAAGTTTTAATGAAAGAAAATAAGACTTTCTAAGAGCATCAAATACATGTTTTCTTATTTACAAACATATATACTCTTCTCTCTCTCTCTCTCTAAAATATATTCTTACTGATTCAGAGAGGAAGGGAGAGAGAGAGAGATAGAAACATTAATGATGAGAGAGAATCATTGATTGGCTGCCTCCTACACACCCTATACTGGGGATCAAGCTCACAACCCGGGCATGTGGCCTGACCTGGAATCAAACTGTGACCTCCTGGTTCATAGGTCGATGCTAAACCACTGAGTCACACCGGCCGGGCTCAATTCTTATTTATAAATTCATTCCAAGGACATATACAGCTTGAAAAGCTTTGGAAGTAGTTTAAAAAAAACTAGCTTTTAAGTAACAAGAAAACAGTTATAGAAGAAAGTTTAAATTAAAAGAAAAAATTGTTTTAATTTATTCAAGAGTGGGAACATCCTCCATGAAAATGTGTACCTTGACTGTGGATGGCTGGGTGGCCTTATCACACCTTAGGAATTCAAATGCTTTTTACAATGACAAGAAAGAGAGTTTCATCTCATTTCTCTCCCAGGGTAGATGTCTGTCAATAGAACGTGGACATCAATAAAAGGAGGGGCTTGCACAATCAGTCCAGAAAGTCAGCAATCTATGAATAATCCAGAACCCAGTATTTATCTCCTCTGCCTCACACCCTCCCTCCCAGCCAGTGAGCAAGATAATTACTCTCAAGTCAAGCTAAGTGCCCCCCAGTCACAGTGGCCCAATGCTGACATACAAATAATTCTCACTCTGGCATAAAAGTGACAGCTTTCTTGGAAGAAAAGCAGATACTGTAAATTTCTCAAAGTCTTCCTGAAACATTTTTAAAGTAACTTTTACTTCTTTAGAAAAAATGCATACATGGCAAACCATCAGTAATAAAAGGCCCACTCTATAAAATTTTACCTGGTCCTACTCATATCTGCAATCATAATCATATTTAAAGACAAATATATCTATACTAATAAAAGAGCAATATGCTAATTAGACTGGGAGACCTTCCAGGAGACCTTCCAGATGTTCTGGACAAAGCCATGGTGGCAGGGCCAAGGTAGAGGCGGTTAGAGGCCAAGAGAGGAGGGCAGTTGTGGGTGATCAGGCTGGTGGGGGGCGGGGCCATTGGGGGTAAGCAGACCAGCAGGGGGGGCAGTTGAGGGCAAACAGGCCATCAGTGGGGGTCAGTTGGAGGTGAACAGGACAGTGGGGGGGGCAGTTTGGAGTGAGCAGGCCAGCAGGGGGACAGTTGGGGATGAGCAGGCCAGTAGGGAGGGAAGGTAGGGGCAAGCAGGCCAGCAGGGGAGGCAGTTGGGGGCAAGCAGGCAGGCAGGTGAGTGGTTAGGAGCCAGCAGTTCGGAATTGCAAGAGGGATGTCTGACTGCCGGTTTAGGCCCGATCCCTATAAACTGGCAGTAGGACATCCTTCGAGGGGTCCCAAATTAGAGAGGGTGCAGGCCAGGCTGAGGGGCACACCCTCCCCCATGCACGAATTTCATGCACCGGGCCACTAGTATATAATAAAAGCCTAATATGCTAAGTGTCCAGTCAACCAGTTGGCCATTCAACCAATCAAAGCATAATATGCTAATGATATGCTAAGGTCACTCAACCATTCTCTATGACAACCACTCTCTATGACATGCACTATGACAGATGCTTTGACTGGTAGGTTAGCTTGCTGCTGGGATCTGCCAATCAGGACTGAGTGAGACAGGCCAGACATGCCCTGGAACCCTCTCGCGGTCCCTCCCTGGCTGGCCAACCTCCTGCGTCCCTCCCTGACCCTGACCATGCACCAGTGGGGAAGCAAAGACCTGAAAGTCACTCACCATTCTGGTGGCAGAGCCACGGGCAGCACCCTGGTGCCCTGACTCCCAGCCAGCGCGCACTCCCTGCCCTCTCTGCCCGAGCCTCATTCTTGAGAGCACATGGCAAAGGCAGGGCAGCAAGAGGGCTCCTGAGAGCAGCACCCAGGGGAGTCCTGTGCACGGAGTAGAAGGGACAGCCTTGACCCAACTCTGCCCAGACATAAAAATGAACGTAAAACTCTGAACCAGGAAACAGCCCGAGTGCCCATGAGCAGATGAGTGGATTAAAAGGCTGTGGTACATCTACACCATGGATACTGCGTGGCAATAAAAAAGACAGAGCGCTGACCCTTTGCACCAGCATGGAGGGGGCTGGAAGTATCATGCTAAGTGAAATGAGCCAATCAGAGAAAGACAAATACCACATGATCTCACTCATAGGTGGAATCTAGTAAATCACAGAAACTAATGATCAAAAATAGACCCAGAGCCATAGACTCATGAAGAGACTGTTGAACCTCTATGACATACAAAGGGAAGGCAGGGGAGGGTGGGAAGAGATTAACCAATGAACCTGTGTGCATAGATGATCGCCCGTGGACACAGACAATGGGCTGGGAGGGCCTGGGGGGGGGGGATGGGAGCGGCTGGAAGAGGCTAATGGGGGAAAAGGAGGACCTGTGTAATGCTTTCACAGATTTTTTAAAAAAATCTCTATGTATAAAAGCCTAAGCAACTGGCCGACCGTTTGACTGAGTGACCAGTAGCTATGACGCACATTGACCACCAGGGGGCAGGCGCTCAACACAGGAGCTGCCGAGCTATGGTGACTTGGCAGCTGTGGTTCTTGGGTGACGGACAGGAGGGAGCCCGATTCTGGAGTGCGTCACCCGAGAACCGCCCTCTTGCAATCCAGGACCCCTCCGGGGATGTCAGAGAGCTGGTTTCAGCCCCATCCCTGCAGGCCAGGCCGAGGGACCCCCCACCAGTGCACGAATCCATGCACCAGGCCTCTAGTAAAAAATAAAACTCTGAAGCATGTGCCATCATGGAGCAGAAAGACGGATCCATTTATTCCCCATCTGCCCACCAGCACAGCCAGGCTAGGCCTGGACACTCCCAGGGTCCCTTGCTTCAGACCCTGAACGCACATGTCCTCAGAAGATGACTTTTAACTCAGACAAAGGTGAGGCCGTGGTGATGGAGTAGGAGGGGTGAGGGGCAGGGAAGAGAGAGCAGAGGGCAGTTCCTGGTCTCCTCAATTTCTGTTCCCAGTTGCCAGTCACACTGCTGAGCCCTGCTTCCCAGGACTGGTGAACACACATGTGCACACGCACACACACACACACACACACACACAGGCACATACATGCACCCTCACTCTTGGGTGGCGCCTGGGATACAATGAGGGGAGTCTGAGGCCTGGTTTTGAATCTGGCTTTGCCAGTCTGGGGGGTAAAGTTTCAGGAAAGTTCCTCAACTTGTTTGTGCTCAGTCTCCTCAGTACAGCAAACGTGACTTCATGCAGTTGTATGAAGATCATGGGAGTGAACGTAGCAGGTACTCAGTAAACATTGGCTGCCACTATTTTGGGGTGCTGTTTCCTGACACCTTGCCCTGCCTGTTTTCCTGCAGGACTGGGGGGCACCGTCTAGGCCGAGCCTGTCAAACTCGCGGCCCACAGTCTTTTATGGCCCAGCCAATACAACAGTATGTAGGAAACGTTTTAATAAAAATTTTGTAACTTAATTTTTACAATATCCTGTTATACATTCGCTAATGACCGATGACTACAATTGTGCTGCATCCATTTCCCTTACGCACCTTACGCGCAGGCGCACCATGTCTCTCCACGAACACCAGCAGCGAGTATTTTAGCAGCCGATGGCCACGTCATTAGCCTTGGACTGACTTGTTTGGTGTGCGCAACAGGAAATATTTCGCTTTCGGAGAACAGGAAAAATAGGTTTATTTGTGTTACGCTTATTAATCTGTGCAGTTATTCAGTGTCTGGTAAGTGAATGTTCAAGAAAAAATATTAATTGTTATTAAAATATTCTATTATTTTATGTTAATGACTCATTTATTTCAGCCCTTTGTGTTCAGCATGTCTCTCCCCAAATAAACCTACGTTTCTATGAAAATTGAAGCTTTTGTTTGTTTGCAGCCACACACACTTCCACCTTGTTTATTGGGCCCGTGTCAGCCTTTGAGTCTGACATGCTTGCGCTAGGCTGCCAGCACCGCGGGCCGCTCTCGTTGCCACGGTCAGAGCCGAGATGAGCGGCCCGGAGCAGGAGGGAGCAAGCAGAATCCAGGGGAGCATTTGGCGTGAATGGGGCCGATGTGGGGGCTGGGGGTCCCTCCCAAAGTCCCTCCCGCCCCAGAGACTGCGGATCGTGGGTGAGCCCACATCTCCCGCACCCACGCGGGTCCAGTGTTGCCCCCCAGCGGAGATACACATACAAGGGCACACCCTCAGCACTGGCCTTGGGGGTCAGTGTTGGCAGCCAGGCGAGCCAGCAGCCCCACTCGGCCCCGCCCAGCCCCGGCCGACCCTGTGTACACAGGGCATCCAGGTGGCAGGCAGCAGGCCGGATTCCAAGTCACTTGCCCTCCCACTCCCAGTCGTCTTTCCCGGGCACCAACTGCCAACCCCGCCGTTATCGCACCCCAACCCCGGTGGGCAGGCAGGGCCGGGGCTGGGCGGGTCCTGCTGGTTCCGCCGCGGCTGCAGGTGGACTGATACAAAGCCAGCAGCCTGGCAGCCTGGCAGCCTGGCCTGTGAGGGTCGGTGTCCCGAGCGTGGGTGCTGTGAGGCAAGGACTCCCTGTCAGACGTGAGGAGGCAGGACTCTGTAGGAGGCTCAGAAGCCCCAGCTCCGGGCACAGGTGCAGGTCACGCCAGCCCCACCTCTCGTGTGGGGTAGGGAGAGGGACTCAGGAAGGCCTGCTGCCCAGACTCCTGCCCCGCCCCCCCCACACACACACACAGCCCCCTGGGTGCGCCCTCCTACTCTAGGACCTGGCGCTGAGCCAGAGCCGGTCCAGCCTGCCGCCCTCCAGGAAGCCTCCCTGGGCAGCAGTTCCTCCTTCCCGACAACCCTGGCTTCGCCTGGGGTTCAAAGGGCCCCTTGTCGGCCCGTGTGGCTCCGTCGAGCGTCGACCTATGGACCAGGAGGTCACGGTTCAATTCCCGGTCAGGGCACAGGCCCAAGTGTGGGCTGGTCCCCAGTGTGGGGCGTACAGGAGGCGTCCGATCGATGCTTGCCTCTCATCATGGATGGTCTCTCTGGAACCAAGAGACATATATATTTTTAAGGGACCCACATGCCACCAGCATCTTTGCTGGGAGAGGGGACCGCTCACAGGAGGCAGGGGAGGGGTGAGGTGGGCAGCCCAGGATGCACCATCTGAGGCAGGGGCGGGGGGACAGGCAGGCTCCCAGAGGCAGAGCTCTCCTGGGACCAGCACCTCCCGCCCTGGGGCCTGGTCCGTGCCCCCCTCCTGCGTCCCCCAGTGCTGGTGGTGTAGCAGGTAGGGTGTGTGTGTGTCCACATGTCCCTCTACCTGTCCCACCACAACCTGCTGCTCTTCGAAACCCATGGTCTCTTTGCAGCTGAGAAGGGAGGGGGAGGCAGCAAGTGTGGGGGGAGGGGGGAGGCCACCTTGTGGGTGCCTGTCGCCCTTGGGCCCAGGGCTCCCCAGAACCCAGGGCAGGATGAGCTGCCTGGAGCAGGAGTGAGGGCCTGGCACAGTGCGGGGTGAGGGGGGTGGGGAGAAGGGGGGCGGGTCTCCACGCTCACCGAGAGGCCTGGCTGACAGGCAGTGGCTGGAGCCTTTCCCACTTAATGAAGTGGGGCAGCTCCTGTCCATCTCCGTGGGGTCAGGGGCCTGGCCCTGCCCCGCCCGCTAGGTGGAGCTGAGCAGCCTGCCCTCCCACAGAGGGAGCCCCAGCAGCACGGAGTCCCCTAAGGCCCCCTGGAGGTGGGCTGGGGGAGGAGATGGGAGCAGCACCCCTCCTTCACATAGTCACATCTGTCCGTCTGCCTGTCCGTCCCTCCGTGCATCTCCCAGGCCGCTGCACTCAGCCGCGGGTCCTGTGCTCTCTGAGGGTCAACTGCCCTCCTGACCTCGGGAAGCGCCCACTTGGAGCCAAGAGCCGCTGGGAGGAAGCGTTCATCCAAGGCGACCCATGCGAAGGCCAGGGAGGGGGCAGCCGGGCTCCGAGTGGGGAACAGCGCGATTACGACATTGCAGACCTCAGAGCCGATGGCCTTGACCGTCTGCTCGGGCCCAGTCCGATGGGGGACAGTCATCCTTCACTCCGCACAGACCTGGGCGGGCCACATCCACCGAGACCGGATGACACAGCCCTGCCCTGGGAGAAGGACATGGCGGTGACCGCACAGATGACCCCCGAGGCCGCACGGTGCAGACCGAGGGGGTAGGGGAGGGCGTGCACTCTCGCCACCTGCCCAGGCCCAGCCAGGGTGGGAAATGGGATGTTCCCATTATGAAGAACAAGTCGGCCCACTCCCTCTTGGTCCTAAGTTGACCTAAGAAACTGCTGCCCAGACCCAAAGCACAACTGAGGCAGAATGGCTTTCCCTCCAGGTGAAAGGGGGAGGGGCCCGCATTCCCGTGCCAGGCGCAGTCGTCTCCACTCCAGTTGTTCAGCCCACTTTACAGAAGAGGAGACTGAGGCTCCGGGAGGAGAAGGGACAGGCCCAGGTGCCAGCCCTGCCTGAGTCCACACTGCACGTCTCCTCTGCTGTCATACATGGGGCATGTCCTCATGTCCTGCTGGGGCCAGAGCCGGGGCCACGGGGAAGAGAAAGGCAGAGAGAGCCACGGGCGGGCGGCAGGCTACGGGCGGGCGCGGGGCTCTTGGCAGCACCCCCTCCCGCACCGCCAGCCCTGTCTCAGCAGCTCCCCACCCAGCGCGGGACTTAGCATTCTGCTCAGTTGCCACTAGGCTCAGCTCCCACTGTTTATCAACACGCACCTAATGCGATCAGCCCAGGAAACACACACCAGGTGACGGATGCTGACAAAGTGTCAGATGGATGTCTCCTCCCTCCCTCCCTCTGCAGCACACCCAGGAGGCGCCTCTCACCACAGCACCCTCCTGCCCTGCCACTGGGCGGGGAGGCCCACCCAACAGCTGGGGCAGTGGGCCTGGCCTCCGTGGGTGGGGCAGGCCAGGTGGGGGGGGCCGGCAGCCTGTCCCCCGCTCCTGCCCTGCCAGATCAGGGACAGGGTGCTGATGGGGTCCTGCAGGCTCAGCACTGAGCAAAGGAGGGGGCTTACTGGGGGGCGGGAGGGGGGCGCTTCCCTTGTCCCTTCTCCCCTTCTCTTACCACCCAACCTTAGGGCCAGCTGGACAGAGGGGAGAGAGTGCAGGAGTGGGGAGAGCCCTCCAGACTCCCCGGGATCAGCTGTGGCCCCGCAATCCTGAAGGAAACCAGACTGGCGTGTCCCTCCCATGCAGTCCGGCTCCCTTCAGCTGATGGGAGCTGTGAGTGAGACGACGGAGTTTCTAGTGGTGCAGCTTCCCTTTCCAGCCTGATTCCCGCTCCTCAGCGTAGGCGGACTCTGGGAAGTGTTTCGACCAGGAGTCCAGGCTCCGGTAGCAGCCGTCCCAGCTCCGCTCCCGTCGTGAGGCCTGGAGGTCTCGCAGGCAGGGGCCTCGAGGCTCTGGGGACATTCACGCGACAGCGGGGCCTGGGTCCCAGGCGCCTCCCGACCGCACGGTCAGCCTCTGGATTCTGCTTCTTCAATGTCGCCTGCCCCGCCCACCACCTCCCTGGGGCACCCTGAGCACCATGTCCACGTCAGGCCTGAAAGCCCTTTGAACACGTGAAGCCATCGCTCAGCGGCGTCGATGCTGTCATCATTCCCGCTGGGACGTGGTAGGTGCGCAGTGGCGTCTGCTCGTCTGTGGGTAGCGGGCTGGGTGCGTGCAGCCTGCGCCCACTTTCACGAGGATGGCGGGCTTGCACTTGCATTCATACCGGCTTCAAAGGAGCATGTGGGGCAAGGGTGGGGTGTGGGCACAGGGGCACACACATGAACACTTCAATAAAGTGCCAGATGAAACCATAATAATGCAATACATGTATGTGCCAGGCATTTTGTTAAACACCTGACATACCCTAAAACACCAGTCAGAAAGGATATAAGCACCCCCGTGTTCATAGCAGCATAACGGACAATAGCTGAGATCTGGAAGTAGCCCAAATGCCCATCAGTAGACGAGTGGATAAAAAAGCTGTGGTAGCCCTAGCTGGTGTTGCTCAGTGGATAGAGCGTTGGCCTGCAGACTGAAGGTCCCGGGTTCAATTCCAGGCAAGGGCACA
This sequence comes from Myotis daubentonii, assembly GCF_963259705.1. NCBI lineage: Eukaryota > Metazoa > Chordata > Mammalia > Chiroptera > Vespertilionidae > Myotis > Myotis daubentonii. The sequence continues at coordinate 2,083,461 of NC_081848.1, forward strand.
TACTCGGGTTGTGGGCTCCATCCCCAGTGTGGGGCATGCAGAGGCAGCCGATCAATGATTCTCTCTCATCATTGATGTTTCTGTCTCCCTCTCCCTCTCCCTTCCTCTCTGAAATCAATAAAAACATATTTTTTTAAAAAAGAAAATAGAACTATTTTTTTAAAAAAAGCTGTGGTACATTTACACCATGGAATTCTATGCAGCAGTAAAAGAGAAGGATCTCTTACCTTTGAGACAGCATGGAGGGGCCTGGAGAGTTTCATGCTGGGTGAAACAAGTCAGAGAAAGACAAGTGTCATGTTGTCTCACTTATTTGTGGCACCTAATGAACAAAATGAACTGACCAACAAAATAAGACCAGAAGCAGGGAGGCATGGAACAGATGACATACCTCGATGTGGGTGGGGGACGAGAAGAGATAAACCCAAGAACTTCTATACAGTGGGGCCTTGACTTACGAGTGTCCCGACTAACGAGTTTTTCGAGATACAAGCCATCTCTCGGCCGATTTTTTGCTTTGAGTTATGAGCTAAAATTCGGGTTACGAGCCAGCTTCAGATACCCCACCGCTAGTTGGCGCAGCGAACGTCACAGTGAACGCCACAACTTCAGCCCAGCATCACGTGTCTCACTCGTTCACTTTAATGATTTGACATGCGAGTGATTTGAGTTACGAGCTCCATCACGGAACGGATTAAACTCGTAAGTCAAGGCCCCACTGTACTTATATGCACAGCCCATGGACCCGGGCAATGGGGTGGTGAAGACCTGGGGGTGGGTAGGGGCTGGGAGAGGAGTGGGGGAATGGGGAGAAAATGGGAGATATCTGTAACACTATCAACAATTAAAAATATATTTTAGCCGAAACCGGTTTGGCTCAGTGGATAGAGCGTCGGCCTGCGGACTGAAAGGTCCCAGGTTTGATTCCGGTCAAGGGCATGTACCTGGGTTGTGGGCACATTCCCAGTGGGAGATGTGCAGGAGGCAGCTGCTCGATGTTTCTCTCTCATCGATGTTTCTAACTCTCTATCTCTCTCTCCCTTCCTCTCCCTAACTCTCTATTTCTCTCTGTAAAAAATCAATAAAGTATAAAAAAAAAGTGTAAAATATATATATATATATATATATATATATATATTTTAAAAAACAAACACTTAATACCGGGGTGTGGGCCAAGGTGGGGTGCAGGAGGCTGTGTGAGGCTGCACGCAGAGCATGTGCTGGGGGATGTGACCGGCTTGGCCCACTCACCGTGTGCTGGCAGCAGGGGACTCCTGCACTCGCCTGCGTGTCAGTGACAGTGTGGACATACCTGTCGTGAGTCTGTGTGCACGCATGCCTGTGTGTGCACGTGTGTGCAGATAGGTGCACCGCTCCTCCCTGTACCTGGGCCGGTGGGTGTCGCTGTTCATTGTTTGTTGGCTGCTTGGATGCCCTGTGTTTGCGGCCAGGCAGCTGTCAGCCCACACAGCAGCAGGTGGGGGGTCGCTCTGTGCCAGCCAGCAGAGCCCCGCCGGGGCCAGGCACACGGGGCTGGGGGCCACAGGAGTGCCAGTGGACGGGCCTGGCTCGGGGCTGGGAGCAGGACAGAGAGCCGGCACCTTAGGTGCAGAGGCCTGGCCCAGGCACCCGCCCGAGCGCAGTGGGGTCGGGTGCAGAACACCGGCTCCTCGCCGTCCGCAGGATGAGGTCCACGCAGCCCGGCGCCCACCTCCCCGCTCCTTGTGCCCCACCAGCCTGACTGAACCACTCCTAGTGGTTTTCTTTTTAATATATTTTTACTGATTTCAGAGAGGAAGGGAGAGGGAGAGAGAGACATCAGTGATGAGAGAGAATCACTGACCGGCTGCCTCCTGCACGCCCCACACTGGGGATCGAACCCGCAACCCGGGCATGAGCCCTGGCCAGGAATCGAACCACAGCCTTCTGGTTCCTAGGTCGACACTCAACCACTGAGCCACGCGACCGGGCCAGGACAAGCACTTTACAGATTATAGAAAAACTGAGCCTGTTTTATAGCAACTTCATAATGACATCAAAGTAAATGTTAAAGTCAGAAACCTGTACCCACACACCGCTTCCACCTCTCCACGGCCTTCACTTTACCTCGGGTCCTTTTGCAGAGTGCCATGCAGTAACCATCACGCCCGCCCTTCTCTCCACTCACATCGTAGAAATCTGTCCCGACGTCCCCACCCTGCGTCCCGCGCAGCACGGCCCTGCACCAGCTGGGCACCGGAGTCGTTCCGGGGCTGCCCTCCCCGACGGGCGCCCACCTCAGCGGACCGCCAGCTCGTGCCCAGCGGGGCTCCGCGGCCGCTCACAGCCTGGCCGGTGCGCGGGCGGCTTGCAGGGCAGAGGGACAGCTTTCCTCAGACCCTGAGAGACCTGGGCCCAGGGAAGCCGATGAAGACCCACAGGCGGAGACAGGGCTGCTCCGCGCGGGCCGGCTGACCCGGGAGCTCTGCGCCCGCACGAACCCCATCTCTCAGCCTCCCTGAGGCCCGAAGCTGGTCGGGCTCTTGTCGACAGGTGTCCGCCCATCTGACTCTGCCCACCCGCCTCCTGGACCGAGGGCCGGAAGGAAGAGGGTGTGGGGAGGTGGCCTGTCCTCCCTGCGCCTCCTCTCTGCTCCGCCGCTCCACGCAGCCCTGCCCAGCCCTGCCCGCCTCCGGGCCAGCTTCCTGGTCCTCACGGAGAATGACACCTCCTCGCAGGACCTGCGTTTCCAGGATTGCCACCGAGGCAGGATGCCGCCGCCAGCCATGCCCAGGGTCCCTTAGGGTCTGGGATGTGGTGACTCACAGGAAGGGATGGAGGGCTTCTAGCCGAGGCGGGACTTTACCTTCCGGTCCCTTCTTCCTGGGAATTGGGTGGTTCAAGGGGGAAGGGGGCCTTTCTTTCTTTTTTGTCGATCCTCACCCACGGATAAGTTTCCATCGGCTCTTAGGGAGAGTGGCAGAGAGAGAGGGAAAGGCAGAGAGAAACACCGACGTGTGAGAAACACACCGACTGGTGGCCTCCTGCATGTGCCCCGACCAGGGCCCGGGCCAGGGAGGAGCCCGCAACCCAGGTACATGCCCTTGACCGGAACCGAACCCAGGACCCTTCAGTCCAGAGGCCGATGCTCTATCCACTGGGCCACACTGGCTAGGGTGAAGGGGGCCCCTCTATCCCTGTTCAGAGTTCCAGCTCCCAGAGTCCCGGAGATCCTGGGGCGGCTCGGCCCACGGGGAGGGACTGGCTGCCATCAGCCATCCTGGTCCCCGCTGAGGTGGGGACCACTGGGCCTGGGGGCAGCTGCGTCCCCCAGAGCCGGGGCGGCGTGGCGACCGGCAGGCTCTGCCGTGACCTCGGTAAGAATGACAGTTAGACGCCACTGAGCACTGTGGGCGCAGGGCAGCCTCATCCTCACCACAGCTACAGGTGACGCAGGCAGTCCTTGGGGGGCCTGGCTGCCAGGAGCCCTGCCGGGGGGAGGGCGCCCACGCCAGTGGGTCCTCTCTGGGGCTGGCTAGGGCTCTGGCTCTCCTTTCCCATGAATCCCTCCTCCTCCTCTCCTCTCTCCTTGCCCTCAGCCTCCACTGGCCCCAGATTGGGGACCCAGAAGTGGGGGACCCCATGCATCATGTTCAAGTTTATCTTGGGGCGTCTTGGGGGCTTCTTCATGGGGTCCCCCACATCAGAGCGATGAATGACGTGGGGGGCCGAGGCATGGTCAGGGGGAGTCATCGCTGTGTGGACTGCGGGCCTTCCCAGGCCCGGCTGCCACCCCCACCCCCGGCAGAGCCCGCGGGCACCGAGGGGCTCCAGGGCAGTTCCCAGGGCCCAGCTTCCTCGGGGCGGAGCCGGGCTGGCCGCTGCCCGGCCACGGGCAGGAGAGAAGATGCAGCCAAGTGCCAGCCCTTGGTTTATGTTTGTTTGTTTATTTATTTCTAAAATCTCTGCTGTTGAAAGTGTCCCCTTTCCCCCTTGACCCCTCCCCCGCCCCTGCCGCAGGCCCTCACCACCCACGGTCTGTGTCCATGGGCCATGCATATGTGCACACAAGGTCCTTGGTTGATCACCTCCCACCCACCCGCCCTGCCCCGCCTTCCCTCCGAGATTCCGCACTCTGTTCCCTGCTTCCATGTCTCTGGATCCACTCCGTCCATCAGTTTATTTTGTTCCTTAGATTCCACATGTGAGTGAGATCAGTGACACTTGTCTTTCTCTGACTGGCTTATGTCACTCAGCATGACACTCTCCAGGCCCCTCCATGCTGTCTCACAGGGTAAGAGACCCTTCTCTTTTACTGCTGCACAGTGTTCCACGGCGTAAATGTGCCCCAGCGTTTTATCCACTCGTCCGCTGAAGGGCCAAGGGCCTGTCCTGTGAATGGGTGTCCTTTCTGCAGTCGCCTGGCTCTGAGGGAACGTGCGTGCACCTGGCCAACCCTCCCCAGCAAGAATCCCATCGATGGGGCCCCTGGTAAGTGGGGCCCAGGACCCCAAATGACAAGGGACAGGGAGTGCTCCCCAGATACTCTTCCCTGGAACAAATCAAAACCGACTTCCCCAGCCCAGGTGCCCACGAACCCTGATTCCTCTCTGTGGAGCACACAGACCACACTGCTCCTTCTCCCTGCGGGCCTGGAAGGCGGCTGGCTCGTCTCCCCACCACCCTCGGCTTTCCCTGTCTGAGAGCCGAAGCCGCCATCTATGCTGTCTCTGCAGGCAGCCTCCATCCTCCTGCCCTGCAGCGACCTTATCACTAACTCCCCTGCCTTCTGCCCCACGCCTCCATCTTCCCCGCACTTTCCGCCTTCCCTCCAGGCTCAGAGAAGGGTGAGTCCTCTACCTTCCCAGGCCGACCCTCCTCCCCCCTCACTCCCCACCCCAGCCTCCTCCGGGCTGACCCTGCAGCACACGCTTTCACTTCCAACCCTGCCTCTCCAGTCTTCTGTCTACCCCTCGCCCTCTGCTTACGAGAGACTCAGCAGCTTTCATTTCCCAGCGAAGGAGAGAACAAGTCCCTGGGTGTGTGTGACGCTAACCGTCTCCGAGCTTCTGCTCCATTTTGCTCATCTGCCCGCCACCAGGCGCCTCAGCAGTGCGCGCGCCAGCTGCCTCTGCTCCGGCATCCCACTTGCTCCTGGCACTTTGGTCTGGGTTCTGCCCTGCTCCGCGCCCAACACCACTCTCTCCAAGGTCCGAGTGTTCCTGTCACTGTTTCCCAAGACCCACTCGATCCCCACTGCTTCCTGCAGCGCCAGGCCCTGCGGGCAGCTTCCTCCTCCATTCGATTCCTCCTCCCTGGACTTGCAGGACATCTCTCCTCCACTTCCTCCTCCTACCTGCCGGTCCTCACCTACCGCCAGGTTCATCCGAAAGCGAAAGCGCAGCCCAGCTGCTCCCAGTGAGTGCAGTCCTTTCGCCAAAATTCTCTCCTAGGTCTCCCTCGTTCCAATCTGACCCACCCTCGGGGCTCCCGCCAATGTCACCTCGTCCACAAGCCTTCCCTGATCTCCGCGAGAGGCGCTCACTCCCCTGCGGAGGCCGGCGGCGGTGGCTGCCTTTGGCAGGGGCCTCCCACCCTATGATAATCCGGTTATTTGAGGGGGGACTTAGCTGTAGCTCACTCTTGTTCCCTCAGCACCTCGCTAGTAGGTGCCCAACAGACCTCTATTTACTCTCTGAGTAAACCCACCACACACACACAGACACACACAGACACACACACTCACATGCACACATACACACACTCACACACAGAGAGACACACATACATACACACTCACACACATACACATACACTTACACACTTACACACATGCATATACACTCACACACACATATACTCATACACCCATAAACACACACTCACACACAGACACACATACATACACACACATGCATATACACATACACCCACATACACACATAAACATACACACACATCCACACATACATACACACATGCATACACACTCACACACATACACTCACACACACTCACACACACACACTCATATACATACACACACACACACACACACACACACACACCTGGCTGATGCTTTGCATGTTTTAGGGGCTTGTTTTTAAAGATGACGCGTGGGTGACCATGCTGTCTCATGTACTTGCCTTCATCTCCTCTCCCCACCCCACCCGGCAGTCATGCCAATGCCCACACACACCCGCTCTGGACACCCATTTAAGAGCAGAAGATCACAGAAGCCTCACCGACAGGGAGAGGTGAGACATGAGCAGGAAGTGAACAGACATGGGTGCATCCTGGATGTGCCCTCACATCCATCCATTCACTCCTACAACACGCCAGGCAGAGTCCGAGACCACAGCAACGACCACAACGCAGCTCTGGCCTGTGGAGTCCATGGAGAGCCACGGGGAGGTGCCAGCTGCCAGGCTGGGCACAGATCCTGACTAGGCATTGCCCAGGGTAACCTTCCCAGTGGCTGCCTGGTACTCATGGCTCTGCAGGCCTCTCCTTTGCCCAAGTCAGGCTCAGGCTGCAGCCAACCACGTGGGGCCTCGCTCAGGCCTCAACCATTTGCTGGCCTTTGCACCTTCTACATGCTGACCAAGCTGCCCTCAATCCAGCCCCTCAGTGCCTCCCTGCAGGGCATGCCCGTCTGATGGGTGACTGACTCAGCCCTGTGGAGACCCCCACCTCCCTGTGGATCTGGGCACGTTTTCTGAGACCCAGCAAATGCTGTGCCCGTCTAAGCACACACACCACTGTGTGCCTTTCCCCGCCCCCAGGGCATCGAGTGCCTTAGGACAAGGGCATGTCTCTGCATGTGCAAGCCTGGCAAGTGCTTGCTAACAAGAATGTAGGGTCGCATTGGATACAGGTAATGGAGGTGCGCAAGTGCCAAGCTAAATGCTCTAGCCAGCCCAGCCAGCGTGGCTCAGGTGTTGAGCATGGACCTATGAACCAGGAAGTCACGGTTCGATTCCTGGTCAGGGCACATGCCCGGGTTGTGGGCTCGATCCCCAGTGTGGGGTGTGTAGAAGGCAGCCGATCCATGATTCTCTCTCATCATTGATATTTCTATCTCTCTCTCCCTCTCCCTTCCTCTCTGAAATCAATCCTATCTAAGAAAGAGGGAATATGCTAATTGACCCTCACGCTGTCGCAAAGATGGCAGTGCCCACAGCCAATAAGGAGGGAATATGATAATTGACTGCCCTGCCCTCAAAGATGGCGGCGCCCACAGCCACAAGATGGCGAAGCCTAGTCCCTTCAGTCGCCCAGCCGCACAGGGCCAGCCCGAGGTGCAGGCAAAACCTCAGATGGCAGCTGCCCAGGCGCCCAGCACCACCCGAGGCTCAGGTAACCAGGGCGGGCCGAGGCTTGCACTGCCGGCAGTGGCAGCAGCAGAGATATGATGGGGGCATTGCCTTCCCCTGATCGCCGGGTCGCCTCCTGCCTCTGAGGGCTCCCAGACTGTGAGAGGGTGCAGGCTGGGCTGAGGGACCTCCTCCAGTGCATGAATTTTCATACACCGGGCCTCTAATAAAAATATATTTAAACTAGAGGCCTGGTGCACGAAATTCGTGCATGGGAGGGGGGGGGTCCCTCAGCCCGACCTGCACCCTCTCCAATACAGGACCCTTTGGGGGATGTCCAACTGCCGGTCAGAGATCAGGTCTAAACTGGCAGTTGGACATCACCCTCACAATCCGGGACTGCTGGCTCCTAACCGCTTACCTGCCTGCCAGCCTGATGCCCCTAACTGCTCCCCTGCCGGCCTGATCACCCCTAACCGTCTCTGCCTGCCGACCTGATCACCCCAACTGCCTCTGTCTGCCAGCCTGATTGCCCCCTAACTGCTCCCCCCTACCGGCCTGATCTCCCCTAACCACCTCTGCCTTGGCCCCTGCCACCGTGGCTTTGTCCGGAAGGACATCCGGGAGATGTCCAGTCTAATTAGCATATTACCCTTTTATTAGTATAGATGGTTTCAGACCGAACCCCAGACACTCCAGGCCAGGTCTGAGGGGGCGGGACAGCGGCACCCCCCTGCCCACCTCCTGCTCTGTCTCCTCCGGAAGAGGAGAATGTACATGTATGAGGCACAGCCACTTCCCCACGCTCCTGCCCATGGCAAAGGCAGCAATGGACAAAGGGCGCATCCTCTGGCCCAGTGCCCGGGGAGAACTAGACTCCTCTTCCTGGGAACCCTGTCTGTCTGTCTGTCTGTCTGTCTGTCTGTCTGTCTCCTGCTGGAAGAGAGAATGGGAGGTCCAGAGAGAAGGAGGGTAGGCTTGGGGCTGGGGGCCTTGGCAGGAAGCCCACCCCACCCGGATGTGGTGAGCGAGGCAGGAGGGTCTGCCCCGACACTGGCGGGACGGTCCCCGCAAAGCTCACAACGACGGTGCCGCAGAGGGACCAGAGCTCCACACGACGCTCTATCTGGGGAGTGAGGGCTCGGTTTTTAGAAAAAGAACCCCTGTGGGGAGCGGGGATTGGAAAAGACCAGAAACCTCCGTGGCCCCATCTCACCCGCTACTCCCGCCCCCACCCGCTTCCCCTCAGCTCCCAGCAGGTCCCGCCAGGCGGCCTCTCCATTGGGCGTCAGGGCGGTGCCAGGGCTCTGGCCCTGGGTTCCAGTCCCAGAGAGCCGCCACGCTCTGCCCTGCGCCCTGGGCAAGCCGCCTTACCCGTCGGGGCCTTTGTCTCCCCAGGTGTAAAACGGGGCCAGGCTCGGAGCGGAGGGCCTGGGGAGCCCGTTTCGCCGCGACAGGAATAGACCCAGTTTTCCGCGGCCGCCACCCCGCACCGCCCCGGCTAACCCCACCCGCGGCACAGCGCTTCCCCGGCGCCGGCCGCCAGGGGTCACTGCCCGCCTTTCCCGCGGCTGAGCGGGGGCCCCCGCCCTCTCCGGGCTGCAGGCGGCGGAAGGGGCATCTCCGGAGCCAGTGGGCCCGGGCGGGACCCCGGCCCCCGCTGGGATCCGCCTCTGCCCGCAGCCGGAAGGTGGGAGCAGCCGCGCGGAGATCGGCGCGGCGCCGGGAGGGTTAACGCTAACCCCTCCCCCCTGACATCACGGCCGAGCGGGGAGAGGCCGGCGCCGGCGAGGAAAGAAAGAGCGAGAGGAGGCGCGCGGCTCCCTCGGCGCCCGGGCAGCGCCACATTGTGCTGATCGCGGCCGGCGGAGCGCGCACCTGGCTGGCTGTCGGCGCGCAGATCGCCCCCCCCCCGAGCCGCCCGGGCATCCGGCCGCCGCACCGCGCGCCCACCGCCTGGGCCTGAGCCCCCGCACGCCCACCGCCGCCTGGGCCCACGCCCCGCCACCACAGGCCCTAAGGACGCCGGCCCTGGACGCCTGCACGCTGGAGCCGAGCGGGAGGGCGTGAGCGCGCCGGGCCGGGAACCCGGGCAGCGGAGCAGCAGGGCAGCCGCGCCGCGCCGCGCCGGGGGTGGGTCCCTTCTCCTGAGCTCTGCGTGGAAGGAGAGGGCGGGACCGGCGCGGGGCGGAGAGCGAGGAGAGGGGCATGACTGGTGCTACTGGCGGCGGGCATCTGCCGAGCCTCTGAGCTGCCGGCGGCCGAGGCCTGGATTGCGCCGCGCCGAGCGCTCCCCGCGCGCCCGCCCCCGGCCACCGCCGCGGCGGACCTGGATCCTCGGAGCGCGCCGGCTGGCCCTGATCGCCTTCGTCTTCCGGCCGGTTTCTGGGGCGAGGAGCGCTCTCCTCGCCGGACCTCCGGGCTCCGATGGCTCCGCGAGGGCTTGCGGACGAGGCTGGACGCTGGTGGGGACTCGCTCTCGGCTTGGCAGCCTTCTTCCTCCCAGGTGAGCGCTGCCTTTTTATTATTAATTTTTCCCCATTCAATGCCTGGATGGCGGGCGCGTCTGGGTTGTAGGGAGTGAAAGGAACCAGGAAAGTTGGGTCAGGGTTTAGGGACGGGGAGGGCAGAGGGGGCGCGGCGGGGTGGACGGGAGGCCGGGCAGCCTGCCCCGCAGGGCACTGGTGGGATGCAAATGTGTGCAGCTAGAGAGCGCTCAGTCCGCCCAGTTTTCCACAAAAATAATATGTAATCGCGTCCTATTTATTAATACCCGGCTCTCAGCTGGGGAGGCCGTTTGGAAACACTGCTTGTTACATAAATGCAAAATAGCCGCCGTAATCGCCTCTCCGCACGGAGACCCAGCCCCGCGGAGGAGGCGTCCGTCTGTCTGTCCCCCCGCTGGTGGGCTGCAGGCTGGGGGGCGGCAGGGGGGCTGCCTCTCTTTGTCGGGCCCCTTTGCCTGGCTGTGCCGGGCGCTCCGGCGCTTCCCGCACCGCGTCGCGCCACGGCGAGCGCGTGGAGCCGCGACTGCGGCACCGACACCGGCACCGACACCGCCCCCCACCTGCGGCCCCTCTCCCGGCCACGGCGGGGCTGCGCTTCCCCTCCGGGTTCCGCTCCCAGTTTGGGGGGCTTTCCCCAGGGGGGCGGCGCCTCGGCTTCGTGCCGGCCAGGTGGCCGCGTGACCCACTTTCCCAGGGGTGCCCTTCCTTGAAGTGCGGGCGGGCAGGCAGCCGACGAGTTCACCGGAAGCTCTCCCGGGGGTGGCCGGCGGCGCCCCGCCGACAGGGAGGACGGGGGCGGAGGCCGGGACTCGCCTGGGCGCTCAGTGCCGGGAATGGACTGGAAAATGCGTTTAGGAGGCTAATCCCACCGAGTCCGCGCGCCTGGATTTAACCCTTCGCGTCCCTGGGGAAGCCGCGCGCCTCCCGGGGTGGCTGGGACTCCAGCGCCGGGGGGTGGGGGTTCCCCGGGAGGACCCCGGAGACACCCCCGCTGTGGCTGGATGGGCGTTGGGGGCAGGGGCCGGGTTTGGCCGGGGCACGTGGCCGTGGCCTTAGGCTGGCAGAATGACGGGTCCGAGTAGCGATCAGCTCCCCGGGGGCGAGAATTGAGATCGCGGGCGCGGCTGGCCGCCACCGAGGCGAGATTCCCGAGGGGCAGGTGGTTCCTGGGACCCAGCCTGGCCGCCGACCTCGGGGCTGGGGTACCTCAGGGAAGGCAGGAACCCGCGCCATTCCTGTCTGTGCCTCGTCCGCCGCCAGCCCCCTGCCCGAGCCTCACAACCTCGGGGAGTGGCCAGTGGCACCTAAAGCACTTTGTGGAGGCCGGCGCCCCCACTCCTGGGCCTGTGGGTGCTCCCTGCTAGGTGGGGGGAGGGGAAGTTCCTGGGCGTATAGGTAGGCGTTCCTGCCCATTCAGGGGCTTGATGGAGCCCCCATCTCCCCCTCCCTTGGAGGGAATGAGGGTCTTTTCTCACACTGAGCCTCCTTGGGTAGCAGCCAGGAAATTCTCCCGACCCTGGGAACCCTTCACCCCATATCGCCCACCCGAGCCCAGCCAGAGGAGACCCCTGGGGCTCCAGTGGGTCTGGCACACTAGGGGTACCCTAACCTTGGGTCCCCTAAGGGGAGGGGGAACCACTCACCCCCATGCTCCCCTCCTTTGGTTATGTCTTCCCCCAGACTTGGGGTGCCTAGTGAGTAATTCCTGCTTTGGGGGCTTGGAGGCCTGCCCTGCTGCTCCACCCAACTCAGGAAGGAGGAGCAGAGAGGGGACAGTGTCAGGGTTCGAGCACGGACACTCCCCCACACACACCAAAAATCCAGATGGAGGGGTGGGATGCAGAGAAGGAACCCGGGCCAGAAGAGCGCTTCCTGAGCTCTCGGGCTGCGGGCCTGGTTGTCATTGTGTGGCTGTGGAGTGCCTGGGCCCTGGCCCCTGGGAAGGAGTGTGGATGTGCAGGGCCTCCTGACACTTGGACTGAGGCCCACAGGCCCAGACCTTGCCCCCTCTGCCCACTCCGCCATGCCCAGCCTTCCTGACTGCCTGCTGCTGTTTCTCTCAGGGGACTCAGCAGCCACACAATGGGTCTTTTCTGGGGTCTCCTGAGCCTGGAGGGGTGAGGAGAGGAGCCTCCCCGGGGGAGGGGCTCAGGGAGCCGCGGGTGGAGGGTTGGCCCCTGACTTCAAAACATCCCGGATCTGGACACTGGAGTGTCCACACAGGACATTTCCAACGGCCGATACTGCCGGGTGGGGGTGGAGCCCCACCGGCTGACAGTCTCCCTGCAGGAGAGCCAGCGGGGCTCCACCCAAGAGGGACCCGAGAGCCCGGAGGAGGCAGAGAACCCGCCTTAGGAGCAGGTGCAGCGTTGTGTCCCACCTGTGCCACACCCTCCCTAATTGGCTTCCCCAAACCTTTTGTCTGGAAGGAAAGCACTGCCCAGGTGTCGTGCATACCCTCAGAAGGCCTTCTGGCCACAGCCTGCCCCTTCTCCGCAGCTGGGCAGAGCTCACTGTCCTGGGGGCTCCTTTGAAACGTGGGGTGTCAGGGTGTTGGCTCACTTTCCTCTCCCCGTTTCTCAGTGCTGCACGCGGCCACTATCTGACTCGGGGGTGTGCCAGCACCCCGTGTGACGGCCAGGTCCGGGGGCCGGGCGGGGGCCGAGGGGGAGCCCCAGCTGCTGTGCCTGTGGTACTGCCATTGCTTCTCAGCTGACTAATGTTCGTTGTTCATCACAAACAGAAAACACCCAAGGGAGGTGTGAATGTCCCTTCGATTTCCCCGAGCGTCTTTCCTGGTTAGTCTGGTAAATTGAACGGCTCCTCCCTGGGATGTTAGCGTGTGCCGGGCTAGAATGCACGGTAGCCAGCCGTGGGGTGTAGTTGTAATGTTTCCGTACGGTCTCACCACCAGTGTAGAGTGGGCAGAGTGTAGGCTTTGTGTACTTGTGTACTTTGTACATTTTGTGTACTTGTGTACTCTGTATATCTTGTGTACTCTGTATATCTTGTGTACTTGTGTACTCTGTATATCTTGTATACTTGTGTACTCTGTATATTTTGTATTCTTGTATACTTTGTATACTTGTGTTGGTTATCCGCATTCCCTGCGTGGCCGTGGGGCCTGGGACAGGAGGTGTATGTGCTACTGTCTGTGGGTCGCCATGCGACTGGGGTCACACGTCAAGTATATCCTCACAGAACAGGTGGCCTCTCTTCCCAACGAGGGTTCGGTGAGTGACTCTGAGCCTCAGTGGTGATGTCTGTGTTCGCGTCGGGTCAGAGAGGGTGACCCTGGGAGGAGAGAGGGATGTGCCCGAGCAGCTCCTTCCCCCGACGGGCTGCCAGGTCCTGGAGGGGCAGGAGGCCTGGGCGGGCTTCCTTCCTGTGCTCTGCCCTTGGCCGTGACGGGCCTGCATCCCCGCGGGAGGTGCTTCCCTGGAGAGGCTGTCTTCTCTCCGCAGCCTCTGAAGCAGAGCTGTGCCCCGACTCTCGGACCCGCACGGTGGGGAGGGACCTCAGAGACAGGTTTTCAGCTACTAACAGCGCCTTTGCTTCCTGCACAGATATTGGAGAGGCGTCCTCGGAGGGGAAAGGTGGCGCACTCTGGGCGTCTGAGAAGGGGGTGCATGTAGGCTTTGGTGCCCCCTGACCAGCCCTGCAGACCGTCTGTGTGCCCAGCACGTGCCTGAGGCAGCAGACGGTGGCGGCCCCCGTGGGAAAGGGAAGTGGGAATGAGGGCGAGGAGTGGGGGCTGTCCTGGAGCCCAGCACCCTGTCTGAAGTTCCGCTGCAACTGTTTCCTGCCATGGTGCCCACCCTCTCCCGAGACCAGGCTGCAGGGCGGCAGCAGATGTGCTGGCGGGGGCAGAGGTAATGTGAGAGCTGAGCAGGGATCATCTTGCAGGGAAATGCCCTGAGCTGAAGAGAGCACCCCAGGCCCAGTAACTCTGTCAGCTCGGGATACTGTTGTGCTGTTTGGAGTTGGGAGATGGCAAAAGGGGGGAAATGGGAGAAAACACATCTTACCCAACATCAAACCCTGAGCCATTCCACCAGCAAGCAGGAACTCAGTGCAACAGGGAGACCCGAGAGGCTTCCCGACAGCACGCAGGGGGCTCTCCAGGGAGACGATGCTCCCACGGTTTACCCTGGAGCAGGGGCGGGAGCGGTGGGCATGTGTTCTCGGGGGCTTGCGGCGTCCCTGCCTTCCATAGCCATCCGGGCAGAGCAGCAGTGGCCCGAGGCCTCGTCCAAAGGGAGCCGCAGGTAGCTCTGTTCCCCGCCCTGCGACCTGGAGATTCCCCCGTGTGGCTGCCTGGCACCGTGAGACAGCAAAGGGGGCCTAGCGCACTGGATTTGAATCCCAGCTCTGCCAATTGCTAGCTGAGTGGACTTGGTTAAGTCACTTTGTAGACCTCAGTATTCCCATCTGTAAAATGGGTTTCCATTAATGCCGATGTCAAAAGAGGCCTGTGGAGACTAGAGCAACAATAATTATGAAACGTGCGTAGCACAGCACCAGGCATGTGATGAGTGTAGTGAGAGTGGTGGCTGCTCCTGTTCCCCCTTTCCTCTGAGTGTCCCGATCCCCTCTGCTGCGGGCAGTTGGGCAGTGCCAACTCTGCACGACCTGGAGAAAGAGCAACTCGCTGCCTCCCCACTGCCACCTCCCTTCCCTCTCTCCAACCAGGAGCTGCTGTGAGCAGTGAGCCCCGGCCCCCTGCCCCCACCTGGAGTGATGGTGGAGCTGCAGCCAGGTGGCTGGTACTGCACGGGCATCGGGTGCTGTGCAGCCTTTGTTCTGTACCCCCAAGGGCTCTCCCCAGCACCCACCTCTCCCAGGCTGCGGCCTGCTAGGCACCGCTGACCATCTGGAGTGCTCGCCGTGGCAGCAGCCGGGGCTGGCAGGGGGGCCTGGGACCAGCCCCGCCTCCCCTCAGAGGTCCCCATTTTGGGAAGGGCGGGCCACAGGACCCCTCTCCAGCCGTGCCTGGTGCCATCTCATTCAGTGAGAAGGTGCAGCCAGGAGGTGAGCTGCTCCCAGGCACCCCTCTCGCTGAGAAGGCCTCTCTGTGCCGGTGGCAGGTGGACGCTTTCGCCATAACAAACCTTCCGTGCGTTCTCCTCCCGTTCAGCCGAGCCCCTGGGTGGCCCTGAGTGAGAGGCGTTGGACGTTCCCCCATTTCCCGGGGAGGAAGGTGAGGCCGCGGCCGGCATTCGCTATCGCCTCACCGTGCGGCCACGCGCGCCCAGATCCTGCAGCCGAGGGAACGGGAGGGCTAAGTGGACAGACGCCTCTGAGGAGGCGGGCCCTGCGGGGTGAGCTCGGTGACAGGCCCCTTGCTCCGCCAGCCGCCCCCCCCACACACATACACACACACACACATACATACATACACATACATACACACATATACACACATACACATACACACATACACACATATACACGCACACACATACACACATATACACGCGCACACACATACACATACACACATACACACGCACACACATACACATACACACAGACACATACACATACACACATATACATGCACACACAGACACACACACATACACACACACACGCCGGAGCATGGCAGCTCCTGGGGGAACAAGGGGGTCAGTTGAGGACATGGTTGGAGGGGGACGCAGCCAGAGTGACTGTGGGGCCCCCATCCCAGGCTCGCAGAATACAAGCCGTCCAGCGACAGAGGGGGGCCACGGGGAGGGTGTCCCCGGGATCCAGCCTGAGATAAAGACAGGGCCCCTGGAGTGTGGGCACAGAGTCCAGGGTATGGCAGGCCCAGGCCGGGTGTGGGCCTGGTACTGGGCAGAGACCAGTAGAACAGTGCCCAGAAAGCACGGATGGGGGGGGGGGGGGGCGTGGGGAGGAGGGAGAGGAGAAAGGTGTGGCAGGTGGAGCCAGCGCCCTCTCCTGCCCGCCCCCCATCCATTCTAGCAGACCCCAGTTTTATTCCCAGTTTATGAGGAGTCTCATTACCGAGCCACAGACCGTAAACGCTGCCCTGCCACTCGCCCGGCTCGCATTAGAGGACGTTAGTTCCGCTGGCTGGTGGCTGGTGGCTCCGCTGGGACGCGGCTGCAGGCACAGCCCGGGCGGCAGAGCAGGCCAGCGGCCACGGGCACGAGAGAGTGTCCCGTTGGGAGTGTGATCGATGGACTTAAGTGGAGTCCCGCCCCCTCCTCACCCCTGGAATTGGAGCTTCCAGACCTGGAAGCCCGGGCTCCCCTGTCCCCTTGGAGCCTCAGTTCCGCTCCGGCCTGAGGCGACCGGGACAGGCGCTCCGCTGGCCTGGCCCTGGGAGTCTGCCTTCCCTGGAAGGAGCCAGCCCAGAAGCTCAGAGGAGAGTCCTGGGCGTGGGAGCCAGCACCCCGCCCATGCCCGCGGCCTGGAGGCCCTGGGGCAGCCCTAGCGGAGGTGGAGCCTGCCAGCCTCGCCGTGGCCTCCATCTTGGCTGCTTTCTGTGCAGAAGGGGGTGGGGGCCTGGGACCTCCCGGGGCAGCGTCTTCCCTCCCCCATAGTTGCGGCCTCACCAGCTGGGAGCCTGGGCAGGGCCTCCTGGTCCCACGCCCTCCCCGAGGCCTAGAGACGCCCACATCACCGAGAGGGACCTCGGGCTCCAGCTCAGGGCTCCTCCTTCCGCAGGCAAAACTGTTCTCAGCGGTCCTGCACCTCCTCCTGCCTGCGTCCTCCCCACCCCACTTTATCTGTCTTCCCCTGCGACTCCACACGCCTGCTGGCCACCAGAACACCCGGCTCACGGGCGTCGCCATGAGAAAGTGAGGCAAGAGCCCTGGCCAGTGTGGCTCGGTGGATAGAGCGTCGGCCCGCGGACCAAAGGGTCCCAGGTTCAATTCTGGTCCAGGCTCCTCCCGGCCCAGACGCCAGGTCAGGATGAGACGGCAGACAACCAATTGATGTGTCTCTCACATCGATGTTTCTCTCACTCTGTCTCCCCCTTCCTTCTGCTCTCCCTAGAAATCAGTAGAAAAATATCCTCGGGTGAGCAATGACCAGCAAAACTGAGGCAAGAGCAGAGCTCCGCTGGCCCTCTGCGGCCCGTCTCCGCAGGAGCGTGAGCGCCGTCTCCAATGGCGCGGGGGCGACTTGGTCTGTCCCTGAGGCCACACAGCCCGGCCCCCAGCTTGGCTCCAAGGAGTCAGCAGAGACGGGAGCGCCAACCTGCAGCCCCGAGGCTGGCCCTGCCCGGGAGAGGGGGGCCAGGGGCCTGTACTGGCCCCCCACGAGGCCGTCCGTGGTCTGGAGAGGAGCCCATGTGGGCTGGCGAGGCTGCCTTCGGGAACCCCATTCTCTGACCAGCACCCTCCCTCACTCCTCGGGTCTGTGGGCAGCTGCTGTGAGCTGCCAGGACAAAGTAGGTTAAGAAGGGGCCTCCGAATCCAGCCTGGCTGCCCCTTGAGGCTCCCGCTGCAGGGGGGGGGTGGGGGGGTGGGGGGGGCTGGCAGCAGCAGCCCTCCAAGCCCTGGCTCTCAGGCCGCTCTGCCCACACTGCTGCTGGGGTGCGCTCACCTGAGACACACGCAGCCTCAGCAGTGTCGCTGCTCCTCCCTGCCTCACCTCCCCTGCCCTCGTGCGTGGCCAGGCCCACTGGCCAGCCCTGCGCCCCTGCTCCCGCCTCAGCGCCTGTGCACACGCCTCCCCGCAGCACCCCGCCCCCCTGTACTCACATCTAAGCACTGAGGTCAAAGCCGCCGGTGTGAAGCTGGGGATGAGCCTCTCCTCCCAGAGCCGCAGCACCAGGGCCAGTAGCTCTGCGGCTGGCGGCAGAGTTCGCCGGGCCTGGGCTGGCTTCCCCATGAGGCGGCTCCCGACAGGGCCGTGTCCGCAGGCCCACGCGGTCGGCCTGCCCTGGGCTGGGAGTGCGTGCTAGGTGGCCGCGTGGCGCTTGTTTGGACAGTTGGTGATTATAATAAGAGCAAACTTACCCGCGTGGCTCAGTGGTTGAGCATCAACCTAGGGAACAGGAGGTCACGGTGGTCGGGGCGCGTGCCGGTTGCAGGCTCGATCCCCGGTGAGGAGCGTGCTAGAGGCAGCCAATCAACGACTCTCTCTCATCATCAATGTTTCTCTCTCTCTCTCCCTCTCCCTTCCTCTCTGAAATCAATAAAAAATACTTTATTTTTTAAAGAATAGAAAACTTTTATCAAGAGTTCTTGGTCACTCAACAACTTTTTTCACTTCCCTAACCACTCCCATGGAAAGTATTCCTGTGCTCCCCCTTTTTGCAATGGAAGAGCCAGGGAACCCCACTCTCTCCCCGCAGAGGGTAGGCTAACGCGCCGGGTCAGCGCAGAGCCAGGGTTCCGATCTGGCAAGCCAGGCTCCCTGTCCCCGCTCAGACCCTGGGCTACGCTGCCCCTCTCCCGCGTGGGTGGGCGGTGGGCGGACAGCTCCCTAAGCCTGAGGCACACCAGACCTTGCCTCCAGAAGGCTGCCTGCTGTGTAGCCGCCCTGTGTAGCTCCTTATCGCTGACCTGCCTGCCCCTCTGACGCTGCGGACAGCCTGTGCATCCCGGGCCTGGGGAGTTACCTGCTGCTCATCAGTCTCCGCGCTCAGTCCTGTGGCTGCGATGCCTCCCCAGCACTGAAAGCCGTCCTCAGCCCCTGGCTCGCCCTCCAGTGCCCCTGTGCCTGGGAGCATTGCTGTGGCTGTGCTGGAGGAGTGTCCTGATATTACCACTTTCATCCCCCGAGCCTTCGGGCATCCCTGGTCCTCCCACCTCTGTGGGGAGACTGGGGGGAGGGCTGTACATAGCCTGTCTGGCCCCAGCAGGCTTTCAGGCTGTCCCAGACCCCAGAGGGGCACACGGCAGCCACACGCACTGCGCCAGGCCTATCCTAAGCTTGGAAGGCTTCGGTCTCTCCTGTCCTCACCCCGAATCCCAAACACGGCAGGGAGGGGTCCTCGCTGGGGATGGGGCAGGGACAGGACTCGGCGTTCGCCTGTGAGGCTGCTTTGGTCTTAGAAGGAAAGGCCCGGAGCTGCCTCTGCCCAGGCAGGTTCCGGCCAGGGGGCTGGGCCGGGCGGCACCGCACACAGCTGAGCCCAGGACCTGTCCCAGGAGCAGAACGATCAAAGCCCGAGCCCAGTGTCATGGCCGAGCACAAGCGTGGACTTGGAGGGCCCTGCAGGTCACCCTGTGGGCTCAGGCCTCACCAGCCCCGGCTTCATTAGGAGGGAAGCTCAGCGCACAGCCATCTGATATGTCTGGACGCGGAGAGGCATTCCTCCCGGGCCCTCCGCTGTGCGGGGTCATCCACGCTCCACCCGCCGGAGTCTCAGTGCAGCGCAGCCAGGGCCTCCTGGGATGGAGTGTCCCCGCCCCGGAGCTGCGTGGAAGGAGGGCGCACGGCCCACCCGAACCCCCAAACCTCAGGACCGCCTTGGTGTCACAGAGGGGCCACTTTGCCCAGAGCTTCGGCGGGGGGGGGGGGGCGCTGGAGTGGGGTCACTTCCACACCCTCTGAGGGTTTGAGTCGATGGCGGAGGCTGCATTTCTGGTTAAACATTGGGGCGGAGGCAGGGACGGCTTCTCCCCGTGCCAGGCAGCCCTGATGGTGGTGATTGCCTCTCCCCCCACCCCCTGTGCTGATCTCTTTGGCCTAAATCGCTTCATCTCTCAGAATGCTGGATGGCCCCGCCCCCTACTCCCCCCTCCCCACCCCCCACGCTGGCTGCCAGTCTGTTACCAAGCCACCTTCCTAGACATAGGCCTGTGTTTATGACGCCCAGAGAGTGACTATCCTGGGCCGGCGAGCACCCTGATTAGCCCCACATTGATGGATGGGGCCCTGCCAGGCCCACCCCTCCCACCCTTGTCACCTCCCAAGACTCAGATAATGGCCTGGGGCGGCGGGGAGGAAGGCGGGCAGGGGGAGGGGGGCAGTGCTGCAGGGGGTGGTGATGGAGTAGGGCAGGCACCTGCCTCTCAGTGCCGCTTTGGGGGGAGCTGGGAGGTCTGCGCCCCCCTTCCCACCAGGGAGCTGGGGCAGGGAGACAGTGCCGTGAGGAGGGCGGGCAGCTTCCCCGGAGGCCAGCCCCCTTCCTCTCTCCCCTCAGCACTTCATTTCTCACCCGGTGTGCAGCATGCGCAGTCAGGATCATCGGTGCTGGCGTGTTTCTTACCGTGTGTGTGTGTGTGTGCTTTGTGTGAGCGAGGTTGATGGTGTATGTGTGCGCGTGAGGGCTGTGCTGTGCGTGCACGGGGCCACGGGCGAGGCAGGGACTGAAAGCGCCGCTGTCTGAGGCAGCGGCACGGCCGGCGGGCAGCAGTGAGAGGACGGGGGTCAGTGCCCGGCAATCGTTCTGTCTGTAAGACCACAGACAACTGGTGTGACTTTCCCCCAGAAAATGGACTGCACGCGCCGTGGTCTCCGCCTTTTATTATTAACACGCCTGTGTGCGTCCGTGTCTTACCGCTTCTAAAGGTGAATCCCTCCGCTGTAAACTGGGGATGCGATCACTGGAGGCTTCAAAGAAGGAAATTGGCAGCTGATTGTCCCGGCGCCTGTGTGAGCCAGTCTGCACACCCCCGGCCCCGCTAGGCCCGTGTCGGGCCGGGGCTGGAGAAGAGCTGGTTCCCTGGGGCTGCGGCCAGTCAGGGCCTCCCTGCAGTTGCTGACCCGGCTCCGGGCTCCTGGGACGTCTCCAGGGGGTCAGCTCAGGAAGGTCCATCGGGGCTCAGCCCACGAACACCCCGGTGCCCAGAGGGTCACCTGGGAAGTGCTGGTGGTCCCCGGAGCCTCCCGGGCTCCCCTGTAACGGGAGTGGCAGCCAGGAAGCCCAGCCCAGGATGGCGGCCCGCCCTGCATGCCTGGTGCCCGCCCCTGTGGGAAGCCCCTGGCGTGGGAGGAGCTTTCCCTCCTGGCCTGACACTGAGGGGTGGCCCAGCCCTCGGCCTCACCTCGGCCGGGTCACTCCCCCTGGGCCACACCTGAGGGTGCCACCTCTCAGTGCCCAGAGGGCAGAGGCCTGGCTGGGAGGTGGAGGGGGGGCGAGGGCCTTGGCCGGAGAGCGCCTGCCTGCCAGAGGGGAAGGTGAGTCAGAATCCTGGGGTCTCAGAAGCTGCAGGGGGGGTCAAAGCACGTGACACCCACTCACTCCTTACAGCCCGCCCCACTCCCTCCTGGTGGCTTGGCCATCCAGCCTCTGCTCCATCCCCCCGGTGAGGGAGGACTCGCCACCCCAGGGGAGCTGTGTAGTCTGACTGCCCCATCGCCTTGCCCAGAGCTGAAGCCTGCGCCCCTGAAACTGCAGCCCAGCGCCCGTGTCCATGCCTTTGGACTCGTGCGAGCACCGCGGTTCGCACAGGACGGCCCTCGGTCGTTCGGAGATGGCCCCTGGCTCCCAGGGGCTCCCTCCCATTAGCTCCTCCAACCAAGCCTGGCGCTGGCCCATCTCAGGGCTCCCTCAGACGCAGATTTAGATCCCGTCCCAGCGGGGCTGCTGCAGCCTGGGTCGCCCAGGACTCCCCACCCCCAACAGTGCCCAAGGGTCCGGAGCAGAGCGGGCGCTGCCTCCCATGTTCCCACCTCCATCTTC